>NW_005871769.1:191937-226704 GCF_000147115.1 Myotis lucifugus | reverse complement strand
TCTTGTCTCGTCTCTGTCATTTGCGCGCGCCCCTTCTCCAGATCCCGAACCCTAAGCCACGTGGGACATGGCTCACACAGACCTCTAACAATTATTCAAAATACACAGGATTGCCTAAACAGCATGGCTCAGTGGTTGAGCATCCACCTATGAACCAGGAGGTCAACGTTTGATTCCCAGTCAGGGCACATGCCTCGGTTGTAGGCTCGATCCGCAGTGTGGGGACGTGCAGAAGGCAGCGGATCAATGATTCTCTCATCATTGATGTTTCTATCTCTCTCCCTCTCCCTTCCGCTCTGAAATCAATAAAAAAAAATATGTATTTTTAAAAAGTGATTATAGCCCTGCTACGGGGGTGTGGCATCTCCTGGTGGTTTGGGTTTGCATTTCCTGGATGACTCAGGACGTTCAGCATCTTTCCCAGGCCCGCTGGTCATTTGTACACCCTGCCTCTGTCTTACCAACACCCGTGCGGTAGTGGGCAAGTCTGTCTCCTCCTCTCAGCCTCGGTTTCCTCATCCTCCCCAAGAGATTTGAACTAGGTCAGTGGCCTTCAGGTGGCTTGGACCACATCATGGCCCCTAAAAGGGTTGGGGAAATCACACCCCCTTTGGTACATTTTCAGACTGGTAGCTTTTTGTTTGTTTGTTTTTTCCAGAGAGGAAGAGAGAGAGAGAGAGAGAGAGAGAGAGAGAGAGAGAGAGAGAAAAACACATCAATGATGAGAGAGAATCATTGATTGGTTGACCCCTACTGGGGATCGAGCCCACAACCCGGGCATGTGCCCTTGACTGGAATCGAACCCGGGACCCTTCAGTCCGCAGGCTGATGCTCTATCCACTGAGACAAACTGGCTAGGGCTCTTGTAGTTGTTTTTAATTCAATTAGGGGAAAACTGTTATCTCAATGACACTGGATATTTTGAACAGCAAACTGAAATATCTACTTAAGTTTAATTTCCTTGTAATTTTTATAGTTTTCACTGTACATTTTTCTCAAATTTATTGTGTGTGTGTGTGTGTGTGTGTGTGTGTGTGAGAATCCTAACCTGAGGAAAAACATAGATGTGGGAGAGACACATCAATTGGTTGCCTCCTGAATCTGCCCCAACCAGGGACAGAATTGAACCTGCAACCGTGGTCCAGGCCCTTGACCGGGAATCGAACCTGTGACCCTTTGGTGTGTATACCGACCAAGGCATTCTCGGACTTCTTAAGTGTTTCCTTTTTTAATGTTTAATGTTCACACCCTCGCCCGTGCCTCCCTATTGCCCCGCCCGCTGCCCGCCTCCACCACCCAAGGGGCCTGCAGGGCTGTGAAGGAAGGAGCTCTGACCTTCGCGGCAGCGCAGATGGGCCGGGAGAGCACTGTGCTAAGTGAAACAAGCCCGTTAGAAAAAGGCAAATACCGTATGTGGACGTAATGAACAAAATAAACGGACAAAATGGAAGGAGAAGCATGGCCACATGGAACAGCCTGGCCAGAGCCCAGGCGGAGGTGGTGGGGGCGCCCGGATGCGGCCGCTGACGGGAGCAGCTGAAGAACGTCGGTGCACACCCCTGGGCACAGCAGTGTGGCGGTGGCCAGGAGGCGGGGAGAGAGCTGTCGTTACAAATGGTATTGATGTGAATTCCAAGCATTTTGGCAATCCTCTGCTGACATGGGGAACACAGTTTACTTCTGTGTGTGGTTTGTATCACGAAGTTCGGAATGGAGCACACTGACCCTCCTCAGCCCCGAGCTGGCACGGCCTGAACCAACCTGGTTTGACCTCCTCAAATGTCCGCACTGGGAAATTTTTATCTCTGATCTAGAAAATTCTGCTTGTAAAAACCATGAACATAGTGAGAATAAGAGCAGTAAATAAATCTAATAGTTGCTTGTAATGAAGACGAGGATGTGACATTGGCAGAACTAAGGGTCCACGGAGAAGTAGGTGCAACGGAGATCTGACAGCGGGAGTCACGGCTGAGCTCCATGGACGTCCGGAGGTCCAGCAGGGGCTGCACCTGCTGGGGGGGGGGGGGCAGGGCGATGCTTGGCCTCAGGCCGGGTTCTTGCATGAATGGGCCTCTCGGAGCAGCGTGTGGGGACCACAGGGCACACACATCCCAGGGCCAGCGCTCGGAAGTCAGGCGGTGTTCGCAGCTCACCAGGTGCCTGTCTGTGCCCATGTCCATGTTCTCTCCGAGATGACGCATTCTGATTCCCTGAGCGTGGGTTTTTGGTTGATTACGTGTTCTCTTCAGTCTCTGCAAAAGCCTCATCATTTTAAAATTTTTGTTTTAAAATGTATCTCGATATCTCTTTGTGTGTTTTCCACTTCGTTTTTGTTCATTTTCAAAATGTACAATATTTCTGGACTCAAAACTTTTTACCTAAATGTTAGAAAAAATGCTACATTTTCTAAAAATTCTGACTGGTGTTTTTTAACATAATTTATAGTATCAGTAAATAAGCCAAGTGTTCATACTTTGTGCATGTTAGGTAGGCCTGTTCTTTATTAGGTTTGTTATATTTCTACACGGGTCTCGGTGCGGTGCTGCCGGAATTTCAATGTGTCCGACGTCCTGCAGCACCCTCTGTGGGGAGCGGCTGCTGAGGTGAAGGAGCCGGCTCTCCGGCGAGTCCTGGTTCCCATCGGGCGGCCCGGCGTCTGCAGGCCCCGCAGGCCCCGCAGGCACTGCTGGCCCATGTCTGACTGGAGTGGTGACCAAGGGAAACGCCTGCTCAGGGCAGACTCGGGGACCGTCCTGGAGACACCACGGGCGGCTGCAGTGCTTGTCACAGGCAGATTCCACAGGACGTTTTTTTAAAAATGTATTTTTATTGACTTCAGAGGGGAAGGAAGAGGGAGAGAGAGGAACATCAATGATGAGAGAGAATCATGGATCGGCTGCCTCCTGCACACCCCACCGGGGATGGAGCCCGAAACCCGGGCATGTGCCCCGACCGGGAATCAAACCGTGACTCCTGGTTCATGGGTCGATGCTCAGCCCCGGAGCCGCCCTGGCCGGGCTCCACAGGGCATTTCTATCTCAGGTCCTCCCCTGGAAGTTGGTCTGACGCTACCCACTCCGTTGTCTCTGAAAGGAGTTGTTTCTCTGAAATTTCTGTTTTGCTCCGTAGAGCTGAACGGAGGCTGCGTGTGACTCAGCCAGTGCTCAGGGAAGTTTAAGGGAGCGGCCCTGTGATGCCACAGCCTGAGGTTCCATCACCTGGAAGAAACACGGCCGAGTTAAAGAACCTGGTGAGGGGGCCCCAGCGTTTTTATAAAGGGAACGGGTTTTTCAGGGGGGGGTGCTTGATTTTTTCTCCGGCGGCAGACACCCCTTGATAGAACATTGCGGAGGCCCGAAAAAAAGGAGCCCTGCTGTAGTACAAAACGACACTCATCGGCCCCACGAAAAAACAAGAACCGGCCCTGGCCACACCCAGGGGGGGCTTTCCTTTCCTTGGGTTTAGTTTTGTGCCTCCTCCCCCAAAGAATGTCTTGAAACCTTGAAACTGAAACTTAGAGTAGAGAAGTTAAAATTCTCCATCGTTTTCCAGGGAGATTAAATTCAGGTCTGTGAAAACCCGGTCTCCTGCGGTTTTTTTCTTCCTCCCCCAGCAAGGTGACCCCAAAATCACCGAAAATTTGGTTTTTCCCTTTATTAAGAAACAAATCCCTTCTTTTATCCATACTATCTGGTAATGTGTCCCCCCCCCCCCCCCCCCGCCCACACACACATTCTAAAGCTAATCAGAGAATCCAGCGCCTCACAAAAACGTTTCCTAAAGATCCTGAGATAAGCCCCGGCCCACGTGGCTCAATGGTTAGAGCGGCAGCGGAGCACTGAAGGGTCTCATTCTGGGTTCGATTCCCCTCAAGGGCACGTACCCGGGTTGCAGGTTCAATCCCTGGACCCGATCGGGGCAACCAATCAATGTGTCTCTCTCACATGGATGTTTCTCTCCCTCTCCTCCCCCCCTTCCACTCTCTCAAATTTCAATGGGGAAATATCCTCGGGTGAGGATTAGCAAAAACAGAAACAGAAAGCAGGCCCTGAGGGAATACTCCCCCGGAGAGACCATGAACAACCAGTCCTCCTGCGGGGGCTGTAGCTGTAATTGCTGTGGGGCTGTCGCGCGTGCCGGCAAGGACACGATGGAGCGGAGGGAGGAGGCAAGCGGCACCTGCCGCCATGCATCACCTAGCAGACATTCCTCCCGCCCGCCAGCTCCGCAATCTGGGAGAGCAGGCGGTGTCGCCACTCGGCAGGGAGCTCCTCTCCAGGTAAACGGTGAACCAGGGCAGCTGGGGCGTCCCAGGGGCTGAGCTGGGAGGTCTAGGGTTTGCAGGCGTCGCTATTCCTACACAGCAGCCTGGAGAGACGCCCGCACCGGCCCCTGGATGCAAGACTGCCGCCCCTCATCCTGGCCGGGAGGACCGAGCAGCCTGGGGGCTGGCAGGGAGAGGGAGCGGGCAGGCCCCCACCCCCAGCCCCCACCCCCCCTGCGCGCTCACCCAGGGCCGCCAAGCTTCCCGCCCCCCAGTCCAGAGACAGTGCCAACCCCCGTCCCCAGCGTTGGGTCTCCGTTTTCTTACAAAGGCTCCCATGTCACATAAAACTTATATTACACAATGTGTATGCTTTTATCTTATTAATCTGCCTTTTGTTATATGGATCCAGCCAAGAATTTAGAAAAGCATGTAAACAAACAGACACAAAAAAATCAACTGCCCTCGATGGTTTGGCTCAGTAAATAGAGTGAGGACCTGCAGACTGAAGGGTCCTGGGTTCGATTCTGGTCAGGGGCACATGCCCGGGTTGTGCCGGGCGTGCAGAATCAGCTGATCAATGATTCTCTCTCATCATTGGTGTTTCTATCTCTCTCTCCCTCTCCCTTCCTCTCTGAAATCAATAAAAATATATTTTTTAAAAATCAGCTGAGTACATTATTTTTTTTCCAGTTGCTCTTTTTTTAAAATATATTTTTATTGATTTCAGAGAGGAAGGGAGAGGGAGAGAGAGATAGAAACATCAATGATGAGAGAGAATCATTGATTGACTGCCTCCTGCACACCCCACACTGGGGATCAAGCCCGCCACCGGGTATATGCCCTGACCGGGAATAGAACCGGTGACCTCTTGGTTCCTGAGTTGAAGCTCAACCGATGAGCCACACCCGGCTGGGCAACTGGGTACATTTTAAAGATCTTATTAACTTTATTCAATGAACCAGGCAGCCTCCCGCCCAGCAGATGAAGGGGAGCTCTGAGGGGCTGCGGAAAAGGAAAGACCTTCACAGGCAGAAGGCAGCAGGAACAAGAAAGCTGAACTAGGACAAAGCGAGCTGGGCATTGCAAGGTCACTTTCCTGCAGGGTGGCAGGGCCGTAAGGCCCGTGACCTCACGAGTGCTGACCCGGATCCTGGCTGACCAGCTAAGGTTCCGTTTCTCAGGGAGCAAAAACTCTACTTAAGTTCCGTCTTGGTCCAGCGATGCAGAGCTGAGTGTAAACAGCGCCATTTGGGGCTGTTGTCTTGTGTTGCACAAGCAGAAGAAGAATGTTTTTCCTCCCTGACATAGTTGCTGCACGTGTTTAAAGGTTGTTCCCCACGCCACATACTTACTTCATTTCCTCACTCACCCCCCTGTGAGTCTGGTCATTGCTCTGCATTCTGCTATAGACTCGCTGGCTATTTGATGCTGCGAGACGCCAGGAGAAGGGCAGAAGCCGCACTGGCATTCGTTAGACGTGGTGCTGGTGTTGCCGGTGGAAATCGGCTTCTTCCGGGGGCCCAGGCACAGGAAGGTGAGTTTTGTGGTGAGATTTAGTGAGCAAAGAGAAGGACCGCTTCCCGGTGCCCAGGCTCTCATGCATGACTTTTCCCGAAAGGGGACCGGGCCCTGAGCGGGTCTGCTGGGGTCAGCCGGTAATGAGTGCGTTTTGGTTTTGGGGGTTTTTTTTGGTTTTTTGTGGGTTTTTTTGTTTTATTTTTTGATGCGTGAAAGCAGTTTCATTACAGAGAAGCTCCCTGCTGCAGGCTGCCCGTGAGTGTGTTCTTGGCTCGGTGCAGGGAAGATGTCACATCACGGGTCCGGTGACTGTTAGAGGACGTTTGCTAGCGCTGGGGACCTCACACAAGGAAGGGCGGGGAGTCTGCTTTGGCTCACTAAGAAGTGAGAGAAAAGGGGGCTTTGGGGACAGGTTCGGAGGGGGGGGGTAGCCTGAGACCAACTGCCACTGCCCATTGCTGCCCTGGCCGCAAGCCTCGTGGGGTCCCTAGAGTTTAGGAGATGCAGGCCTGTGGGGGGCAGGGGGCAGAGGCGCGGGCGGCCCCTGGGAAGGAGGGTGCCCTGGAGCTTTGTTTGGGGGGTTTTATAGGCTGGGAGTTTGAGGGAACCGGCAGGGACTCTCTGCCCGCTGGGGGATGGAGTCCCCTTGGGGGAGGCCGCGGCTGTCCTCCGGGAGCCTGTGAATGCTGTGCTTCCTAGTGAGTCAGGCTTAATGCCCGATTCCACTTGCTCCCGTAGCTAACCAGCCACCTGTGCTGACACTGCTGGGACACAATAGTGACAAAGGGCGGACATGGTAGGGCAAGTAAAAATGAGAGCGAGTTTTCCTTGTTACAAAAATGGAAAGAGATCTTTTCTCCCTCTCTTTTTTCTTAGAGCAAACTTGTATTTGCAAGTACTTTGTCCTTTTAATATATATGCAAATCTGTTTAAAGGCTAAATAAGCCTTTTACCAGCATTAAAACCCAGGAATTTTTTTTCGGAAGGGCCTGGGAGTCAACTCTTCAATGTCAACACCAACTCCCATCTCCTTGTCACCTGGGCCTGTAGCGGAGACATCTTGACAGCCGGCTCCTTATAGACACAGGTTCTAAGTTTCCTTCAGACAAGGCTGTGCCAGCACAGGGGCCAGCCAGGCCCAGGAGCAGTTACTAGAGGCTGAACTAGGAAGGCACACAGAGCAGGCGCCGCTGCCAAGCCCTCTCCCCGAGGCCGAGTCCTCACGCCTGAGAACACGCATGGGCTGGGTTGTATCTGCTTGGCTGTATGAAAATGGTGGGGTTTCTTTTCTCTCTTTGTAATCTCCTTTATAAATATTAGATTACCTGTGACACCGGTATCCAACATTTCTGTTCGGGTCCGAGTTCGTTGTCTCACGAAATCGAAGAATGAGTCCAGGGACAAAGAGACGCGTGAAAGCCAAGACGCCCTGCTGCAGGGCGGGGACCCAGGTGGGCTGCCCGGGCAGCTCCTTTGTCTAGAGGTTGACATGTGCCCTGCTAACTTCCCATTGGCTGGTTCTAAAAATGTGGCCCCAGCAATATCCATACATTTTACACACACAGCAGGGTTTTGGCTCATTTTCTGGGCCCGACGTGTTCGGCCTGGGATCAGGGCCCTTTGTTCTGGCGATTTTACCTGGGACAGGATGTGGCTGACGAACGGTCTCTGCTCACGGGGTTCAGCTGCTCCTCCCTTTCACATCCCTCTCCCATAGTCCCACCCCTACCTGCCTGGCCTGCTCCGAACTCCTCAACACAGCCCAGTCTGGTTTAATGCTTATTTGATACCAAAACTATTTCTTTTCTACATGTATGGAGGTTTTCTAGAAAACCTCCGCAAATGGCAGATTTTTAAAAATTTCCCTCGACAGCACAGGGTCTGCCCCCCCTGTTATCTGGGCAAGTTTTACCAAACGCTGCGCCAGCGCCTGCGGCGGACCCAGCAGTGCTTCCGTACGGCCTCCACCCAGCCACGGGCGTGGCAGGTTTTTGTGGGAGCATCACCCCCTCCAGGGGACAAATCTCTGTCTAGTTAGAGTAGGGGAGGCTATAATGTGGTAATAAATAAGCCTATATATCGCATTGTGGAGTTTGAACGAGTCACCCCAAGTTGTGCCTCTGTAGCAGATTGCTCTGTGCTAGAGGCGGCTTTAGCCACGGGCTGGAGAGAAACTTCTGTCCCTCCCTGACTTCCTAGAAGAACTTGAATTAAGAACCCTGCCCACTATGGGAGATTATCAGAGATAATTTTTGAAAATATATTTTTATTGATTTCAGAGAGGAAGGGAGAGGGAGAGAGAGATAGAAACATCAATGATGAGAGAAAAGCATTGATTGGCTGCCTTCTGCACGCCCCCCCACTAGGGATGGAGCCCACAACCCAGGCATGTGCCCTGACTGGGAATCGAACCGTGACCTCCTGGTTCATGACCCCAACCACTGAGCAACACTGGCCAGGCAGAGATTTCTTTTGACGTATCTATAGCCTGTTGTCCTGCCATGGCCCGGCAAGGCCCCAGGATGCACCTCCTCACCCCCAGCTCCGGTGTCTTACAACCTAGGTCCTCCTTCCCTCAAGCCTCTCCTGCGTGTGGTGTCTCCGGCTCTCGTGGATTCTTCTTGCTCATGACATGGTTTCATGCAGTCAGGGGCTCCTGCTCCATGCAGTCAAGGTGCTGCTATAACAAACACATTACCAGGTGGCTAAAAGCAGCAAACACTATCTCACAGTTCTGAGTATCGGGAGCCCAAGGTCCCGGGGCCAGCAGATGCGGTGAGATGCTGAGACAGGCTCGTAAGCTGGGACAGTGCAATAGAGAAACGGAAATAGTTAAAAAGCCACGCAGTTTACAGCCATCTAGTCAATCTCAAACTCCTGTCTCCCCTACCCAAGGCCACTGAGGAACAATGGCTTATACTTCTCCTCCCAACCAGAGGGAAATAGCTTGTCACCCACCTCAGGGAGACAGGCAGCAGAAATCCAATCCAGCGCTCTCTGTGCCAACCACACCCGAGGACAGATAAGTCAGAGAAAGAAATCTCTCTCTTTTTCTTTCTTTCTTTCTTTTTTTTTTTTTTTTTTTTTTTTGGCTCATCAAGGTAAAGCTATTGAATTTTATTGAGATCCCCCTATAAGACCTCCCCTAAACTCTCAGTCTTTAAAACTCTCCTGGCCAGTGTGCTAAGTGGTTAGAGCATCAGCCCATGCAGCAAAGTGTTGCAGGTTCAATTCCTAGTCAGGGCTCATGCAGGAGGCAACCAATCAATGTGTCTCTCTCACATCAATGTTTTTCTGTGTGTGTGTGTGTGTGTGTGTGTGTGTGTGTGTGTGTCTCATAAGCAATGGAAAAAATATCCTCATGTGAGGATTAACAGCAACAACAAAACACTGATGAGAAAGGACCCAGCATGCCCTCCCTCCCAGGAGACACCCCACATTTCCCATCACCTCTCCTCCCCCTCAGAGCGTTACCTTTCCCTCTCCTGGGCTCCAAGGGCCCTTCTTTTGCTTCTGTAGCTTGTTTCCTGAGCCCACGCAGCCCATCTGGCTCACTTCCTTCTGTAATGTTCTAATTAAACTTTCTTTTATAATTTGAGTTCCTGGCTCTGAATTCTTTCTTTGCTGAGCTCAAGAACCCAGGTCCAAAAAAAAGGGCAACATCTGTAATATTTTCAACAATAAAGATTGAAAAAAACAAAAAAGAACCGAGGCCCAAGTTCACTGATAACAACTGGGGCCGTTTTGCCGCCAACATCGCTGGTAACAGTAGCTGATGAGAGCCGCTTCCCGGCTCATCGGTGGCCACGTCCCCACCTGGTGGAAGCACGGATCCCACTCAGGGGGCTCCACCCTCATGGCCTAGTCACCCCAAAGGCTGCACCACCTGATTGCATCACAGTGAGGACTGATTCCAACACGAGTCTGAGGAAATCAAACATTCAGTCCAAGCAGGGCTGTGTCCCTTTGTGCTGTGGTACTGCCGTCTTCAACAGGAGGGAGCCCTCAGAAGCAGGAACTGGAAGTAAGTCGCCAGCTCTCTAACCCAGAAACGTGTCACACAAGAATCTTAAATATCTTGGAGTGACCTTCAACAGGTCATAGAGGAGCAACCAGCGACGTCAGCTTGCGGCTGACCCCTTGGACAGCGTCACCTGAACTCTTGTGAATTAATGTTGGAAGCCAGAGGTTCCCCCTGACTGGGCTGGGACCGAGAGGCTGGGAGACTGTGGGAGAGGGCTCACTTGAGCAAGGAATTCGGCACCAGAAAACTTGGGTTCAAGTCCTGGCTTCTCTTGGACTAGTTGTTTCAACTGGTCACATCATTCCTCTGAGCGTCTGTAAAAATAAGCACTCTAGCCCTGGCCGGCGTGGCTCAGTTGGTTGAGCACCGTCCCATGTACTAAGAGGTTGCCAGCTCGATTCCCATTAAGGCACATGCTTGGGTTGTGGGCTCCATCCCTAGTAGGGGCGTGCAGGGGGCAGCCCTCTAAAATCAATAAAAACATATTTTAAAAAATAAGTACATGCTGCATGAGACGGTTTTGAGGCTGAGGAGAGATGATGTTTGGGAAAATGCTTTGAGAGCTATAAGGCACAGCCCTGGCCAGTGTGGCCCAGTGGTAGGGCATCGGGCCTGCACACCAAAGGCTCTCAGGTTTGATTGCAGATCAAGGGCACATACTTGGGTTGCAGGTTCGTCCCCGGCCCCTGTCAGGGCATGTGCGGGAGTCAACCAATCGATGTGTCTCTCTCACATAGATGTTTCTCTCTGTGTGTGTCTCTCCCTCCCTCCCTACATCCCTCTCTCTGAAAACCAATGACAAATAGCCTGGGGTGAGGATTAAGAAGAGAGCTATCAGGCACAAGACAAACAGCACTTAATACGATTCCTCTTGCCTCTGCAGAGCGCGACCCCCTGTGACCCCGTGTCCCCTTCCGAAGAGCAGGGAGTAGCCGCTGCAGTTCCTTCCAGCGCCACTGGGTGGACTCTAGCTAAGCACAACCCCTGCCTGGGTGGCTCCTCTCAAAGCCACCCACACCCCCAAGTCCTAACCCTGCGCCCCAGGTCTGGGAGATTTTGTAGCTCCGTGCCCGCCAGGTGGAGGGACCGAAGAGATGCTCTCAGGAAGCCTTTCTCAGCAAATTCCTCACAAAGTGTGGGCCCGCCCCTCGGGCTCCGTCCTCAGCTCCCCCTCCGCCCTTCGTCTTCACCCACCTGTGCTCCACCCTGGCTGTGAGGTTTCTCCGCTCGCTATTTGCCCCCATCTCACTAACTGCAGCCTCTACCGCTGAGCCACGCGCTCCTGGCACGTCCTCCACCTCTGTCCCTGGACACTGCCTCTTAGAGCCGGACTGGGGGGGGGGGGCAAGAATCCCCCAAGAGGAGCATCTCAGTGTCAGCACAGCCGAGGCCGCGTCTGTGAGGAGCACTGGCTGGGGACCAGGCGTTCGGGGCCCCTGCTTTGCTGTCACCAGTTGAGGGGCCTTAGCCTAGACTTCTCTCTGCGTTTGCATCTGTGGAAGGCGGGGTCCGGACACCACGGCCACTGCGGCGATGCTGAGCTGGCGGCCTGGGTCAGGGGGAGACGCCCCGTGAACCCTCAGCCGCCTGGCCCCACAGAAGTGGCCTGGCTCCCCCTCTCTCCACTCCAGCAAGGACTTCCCTCTAGACCTCCACTCTCCTCCTGCCAGGCCCATGTGAAGCAGCAGGGACCCAGGAAGCAAGACTCAAGTCCGAGTGGACAAGCCTTTGGCCTGAGCCCTCCTACAATCCCGCGCCTGCCCCCCCCCCCACTCCCCACAGCCCCGTGGGGGCCTCGGACACGCAGCTCCCAGATCCCTTGAATTTCATGCGTCCCCTTCCCGTCCATGAGTCCCCATAACGGAGCGCTTGGTTCACCTCCTCCTGCCCCGAATCCTCTGGGGGCTGAAAAGAACTGTTCCAATAACTGACTGGGAAGCGAGCCTTCAAGCACACATTTTATTTTTCGTACAATGTGCCCATCAACTTTTTAAGTTCAATAGCTTGGCAGTCTTCCATGTAGGGCCTCCTGGCCCCCTGGGAGGCCCTGGGCCCTCAGGCTCCCTGTGGGCTGCACCCAGGCCTCCTGCTGACGTGGAGCAGAGGGTCTGCCCACAGGCTGGTGGGGGCACAGGATAGAGCGTGCTCCCTCGCTGAAGCTCGAGGACTTTCGCAGATGCTCCCGGGGCCGTCTGTCCAGCGCGGATGCAATTGCAGGGGTTTCATCTTTGGCAGCTAGCCCAGCGCCAGGATGGCATCCCACACAAAGCACAGGCACGCTGCACCTGACCAGCGTGACAAAGGGCACAGCCCGAGGCCCCGCTCAAGGCCCGCTGCAGACTCCCCGAGGTTCAGGAGCAGGGACGCCCCCTGCTGGGCAGCTTGGGAGCAGTCCCAGGGACAGCTTTCTCACCTCCAGGGGTCAGGCCACTTTAGTGCTCCCCAATACTGATCACCAAGGTCGCTGAACCCAGGGCTGCCCCCATCTGAAAGGACAGGCCCTCTCCCCCCGGGAGGTCCAGCTCGCTCAGCCTTCCTGCATCCGCCAGGGATAAGCCAGGGCGGGGAGGGTGGAGCAAACAACTGCTGGGGACACGTGGTCAGGTTTATTTGGGTCAATGGCCAGTTGGCAATCGCCTGCAGCCAAAAACAGGCCCTACATCCTACTTACCACCCCACCACTGCTCCTGCCCCTGGGCCCCTCCCCGGGTTCCCCCTGGATTCTTCAGCTCAGCCAGCCACCCAGACCTGGGCATTCACTAGGGCAGCGTGGACATGGGGGTCCTCAGAACCCCCCTTCCTTCCCTCCCACCTCGCATCCCTCCCTCCTTTTCCTGTCTCCTGGGGCTGTTACTCTCCCCGGAGCAGCGGCTCTCGGTCCCTTCCTGCAGCTCTGCTCCTCTCCTCTTCTCATGCAGCCAAGGTGGCAGCCAGCCCAGCGCCCACGCCACCCCAACACGGCGGCCCTGTGGCCCCACGCAGCTCCAGCGGCCACATCCTAGCTCGCGGCCAGTGCGCTGCGGCCATGCCTGCGCCCACCACGCCCCCCGCCAGGCCCATGAGCCCGGCCCCACGGCCCCGCCACGGCAGCCAGGTGGCCGCAGAAGCGCATGGTGTAGGTGTCCATGAAGGCCCTGGCCTGGGCCTGCAGCTCAGCCTCCAGGGCCTCCAGGGCCTGCGCTCTGCCCTGGCACCGCAAGGCCGCTCCGTGGCGAGCCAGGATGGCATCTTTCTGGGCAGCGAGGAGGCTCCTCATCGTGTCTGGCAGGACCCGGAGCGCAGAGAATATGCGCTTGGTGGCCACGTCCTATGCCGGGCGGAGAAAGAGGGCGCCCTGACCAGGAGACTCGAGAGCCGCTCCCCCACGGCCCCGCCTCGCTGGACACCTGTGCCCCGCACAGGCCGGGCCCCACCTGCTGCCGCACGTACTCCTTAAACTCCTTCTTGGCAGCTTCCACCATCCTCAGGTCGTGCAGCTGGGCGGCCATCTGTCCACAGGAAAGCCCAGGCTGCCTCTCCTTCCTCCCGGGCCGGGTGCACCAGCTCCCCCCCGCCCCGCCCCTGTCCCCCGTCCCCCTGGGTCCCTGGGGAGCTCTGTACCTCATCCGGAGAGGCGAAGCCGGGCCCTGGCCTCCCCATCCAGCCCGAGAGGTTCTGTGGAAACATCGCGAGGGATCAGGGAGGGAGGGGCGGGCGCGCTCTGGGTCTTTGGAGAGGTGTCGCACCTTGATTTCCTGAGCAAGCTGCTGCCCTGTGAGCAGGCGTCCATCCCCCCTGGCCACTGGGTGTCCCTCACTCCAGTCCCCCTGGCAGCGGCTCTTGGCATGCTGCGGGGCGGCACTCAGCACGTCTGCAATGTAGGCCCGCAGCGGGCAGGCTTCCTCCGGGCCTGAGAAGAGACTCGCTGAGGACGACTGCGGGGGACCTGCTGGGGGGGGGGGCGGGGGGCGGGGCCCTCCTGGGGGAGGGGGTCCGAGGCTGGGAGACACCAGCACGTGGGAGGAGGGTCCGGTCACTAGAGGAGGGCAAGCAAGCTGGGGGCCTTTGCTGCTGCGACACTTACTGCCCGGGCTCCCGTGGTCTCTGCCGGCCCATGGTCGCCGCAGAGCAGGCAGCAGGCAGTAGCGGGCTCGCCTCCCTCGCAGCAGCGCGCGAACCCTGGGGTATTTGCCAGGCTTCTGAGAGACGCAGGAGGAGATCTCTGAGCTGGGGCCCAGCCCCCCTCCTCGCTGACCTACAGGACCCTCGCCTCTGCCTGCCACCCCCGCAGCCTGCCCTCCGCACACTCACCCGGAGGGCGTCCCCCTCGGGCCCCCGCCCTGCCTGGTTGGGGTGGAATGAGTCACGAACTAGGAGATCCAGGTGCTGGAAGAGAAGGGCTCCTGACACCAGCAGCCAGCGGGTGTCTGGGTCTGAGTGACGAGTCCAGAAACGGGCATCTCACCTGGATGGGCACCATCCCATAATGCCTGCCCATCACCTCAGCCACGTGGACAAACATCTAGAGGCAATGAGGGTCACAGCTGGGCCACTCCAGGGCGGCCGCCTGCCCCGCCCCCCCCACGGGGCCCACAGGACGATGCACACTCCCAGCCTCCCTCCCACCAGGTGTCTCGGGCTTCATCCTCTGCCTCGAACCCACCAAACCTGCAGGTCAGGGGATGCTGGGTCGGAACTGGGAGGCACCTGATTCCGGCTGGTCCAGCCCGCTAGCCTTATGGTCAGGCAGGGACGGGTGGCACCCCAACCCCAGATGACTCCTCACCTCCAGGTATTCGAGGTCTGTGTCCGTCAGCTCCTGGGAAGTGTTGAGGATCTGGAACAAGGAGAACAAAGGGAAGAGGGTCTGCGAGGGCAGAGACACTGGGAAGACCCAGTGAGGAGGGCGCTCACAGTCCGGCTGTGGGTCTCGGGACCTGGGAGAGCCAGCCCAGGGTCTGCACAGCCTGCGGGACGAAGGCAGGCGGGATGATCCTGAACTTCAACTGCCCCCCAGCGACTTCAACCTCCTTCAGAACAAGCGATGCTCCCACCTTCACCAACTGGGGGCATCCTTCCCTGGCAGGGACAGCCCCAGAATCTGCCGGGCCCCGGACACAAAAGCCTGCGAGACCGAGTGACCGTCCGGCTCTGAGGGCCAGACCCAGCGAGGCGCCCCGGGGCCAGGAGGCAGCGCCTCACCTGGTAGGAGCTCAGCATCATGATGAGGGCACACAGCTTGGTCCTTGTCTCTCGGCTCAGCTCAGGGCTCATGGCGTCCCCGGTGTCCACCAGAAACACAGCCACCTGTGCAGGGCGGGGCAGACTGCGGGCCGAGCCTGCTCCTCGGCCGCCCCAGCTCTCCTCCGTCCTCCTCCCCTTGGCCCATCTCCGCTCCTCCTTCCCCTGCCCTCCCTGCCCAACCTTGACCTCCTGGGCCCTTCCCTCACCTCCCGCCCCTCCTTCCCCAGCAGGAAGGGGTGGCTCCACATCCGCACGCCCTGGTCAAGGCTGTCGGCGCCCCATCTGCACCCCGGCAGGGCGCCCCCTCCGCTCGGCCAGCCCTCGCCCGCCTCCTGCGGGGAAGGGGAGGGCATCAGGGTGAGTCCAGCCCGCTCCCCCCCAGCCGCCCAGCCCCGCGGAGCCCACCCGCGCCAGGCCCGGCAGCCCCCGGAGCAGGCCATCGAGGAGCAGGGTCTTCCCAGAGCGCGGCGCCCCCAGCACGGCGAGGAGGCAGACGGGGGTGTCCCGGGCCAGCGGGTGCTTCAGGCAGCGGTTGACGGCCCCCATCCTCAGCCGCGGGCCTCCAGCGGCGCCGACCCGCACCAGCAGCAGCGGCTCCGGCTCCGCCCGCACACAGCTCTCCTGCCCAAGGAGGGGGGTCCTTCAGCACCCGCGTGCGGGAGGGGGCCCCCAGCTGGTGCGTCCAACCCGGCCCATTTTCACCCGGCACCCCAGAACACACAGCACCCCAGGACACCCTGCACACCAGGACAGGTGGCACTCCAGGACACCCGGCACCCTAAAACACCTGGCACCCCAGGACACCCGGCACCCCAGGACAGGCGGCACCCCAGGACACCTGGCACCCCAGGATAGGCGGCACCCCAGGACACCCGGCGCCCCAGGATAGGCGGCACCCCAGGACACCCGGCACCCCAGGACAGGCGGCACCCCAGGACATCTGGCACCCCAGGACACCCGGCGCCCCAGGACAGGCAGCACCCCAGGACACCCGGCACCCTAGGACAGGTGGCACCCCAGGACAGGCCGAAGCCACCCCTCTCGGACCCGCCCACCCCACCAGGGGGCCTGGTCCCGACCTGCACGGTGGGCGGCGGCCTCCGCAGCAGGCGCCCCATCCTCTCCTCCAGGCCCCGGAGGCCCTTCCGCGGGCAGCCCCTGCGGCGCTGGGAGCACCGGCTGTGGGCGTCGGGGCCGCGGTCCCTCGGGGGCTCATGGCGCCTCTCTGGGCAGAGGGTGCAGGTGGGCGGCTCCCGAGGTGCCCCGGGCCGGGACCCCAGGCCCCGCTCCAGCCTGGGGGACGGTGCGTGGGACCTGGGGGCGGTGGGCAGACGGGTCATTTGAGAGCAGCATGTGGGGCAGGGACTCAGGGTCAGAACCGGGGCAGCAGAGAGCTGCCTGGAGGGTGAAACCTTGGCTCTCAGACCAAGTGCCGCCTGGGCAAGGCTCCCTCCATCCGGCCTCCCTCAGTGCCCAGCAGGCGGGCAGTGCCAGCCACTGAGCTGATGCCACTGAGCTGATGCGATGGTGCGCCAGGCACTGCGCCTGCACCCCACTAGTGCCTGCACCCCACCAACACCTGCACCCCACCCAGCACCTACACCCCACCAGCGCCTGCACCCCTCCCAGTGCCTGCACCCCACCAACACCTGCACCCCACCAGCGCCTGCACCCCCTCCCAGCACCTACACCCCACCAGCGCCTGCACCCCACCAGCACCTGGCACAAATGCTTGTGAATACCTCACCCACAGCCCCCTGCTGCCAGGGCTCCCTGGGGGAATTAGGGCCGCCTAAGGAGTGATCCCTTCTGCAGCCTCTAAACACCCCGGAGGTGGGATCCAAGGGTGGGGCCCCTGGTGGTGGGGCAGAGGCCTGGTTCTTAGACGCTCCCACGCTCCCCTTCTGAGCTCCAATCGGCCTCCCTGCAGCACCCGCCATTTCCGGCGCCACCTCCTCTCCAGATCTGGGCAGATCCAACCTGGAGCTCCCTCCCCGGACAGCGCAGCCCGTGTTCCCGCCCGGCCGCCCGGAGGCCTCACCCACATCCAGCAGGCCCCGCCGCTTACCAACTGTTGCTGCTGTTTCCCATGAAGCTCTGGTTCCTCTCCTTGGAGAGAATTTGGCAGGGAAATAACAAAAACGTTATTTAGAAAAGAATCCAGACCCCTGTCTCAGTCCTGGGTTTTCATGGCCTCTCCCTCGCCCTCTGCGCTCCGCCCCATCCAGGGAGCCCCTTCCCCCCCCATTCTCTCCCACATCTTAGGAGAAGACTTGCCTGTTTGCCAAACCGGTGACAAAGGGAAATGACTGAGAAGGCGGACCTGGGCATGGGAGGCTGGGAGTGGGGATGGGTCCGGAGGCCGAGGGCGAGGGCGGAGGCCCAGAGACCTTGAGCAGCGGAGGATGGAAGGGCTGGTGCCTGTGCAGGTGGAGGGTGTGGGGATGGTCTCCCCAGGAGCCGGCTGCCAGAGCTGAAGAATAGATGGAAGAGGAGGCTGCCTCTGGACTCGCCCCGGGGGAGGAGGCAGGGCTGCCTGAACAAGCCCGGAGGAGGGAGGGACCGGCCGGCTCCGAGTCCCTGGCAGAGGCTGGGATGCTGGGATGTGGCAGGCAAAGTGGTGAGTCACCATGGAGACGGGAAAGACAAGGGCAGGAGGGGGAGGGTGCATGCTCCATTTTCCCGTCAGACTGCACTTGAAACACACTCCAAGCTGTGACTTCCCCAGAAGACTGCACGGACGGTCACACCCCCAGGCAGCAGCCCTGGTCACTCTGGCTGCCGCGTGCACAACAGGTTAGAAGGACAGGGCGGGAGGGAGGCCCAGCTACCCAGCAGAGCCCCCATCCCAGGCCTGGGCAACCGAAGGGCTCAGTGTGAGGCACAGGGAGAGGGGGCAGCGGCGAGGGGAGAGCACCCTGCCGAGAGCCCGTGCCCCTGGAGGAAGGCCTGGCCTGCTGCTGGGCTCCGAGGAGAGCCCCGGCCCAGGGACACCGGCGGTGGCGGTCAGGCAGGGATGGCCCCACCGTATCCTCCGGCCACAGGCCCGTGAGCGCTCCTAGCCTCGGGGATGGCTGCAACCTGATGGGAAAATGAGTCTAAACTGCGAAAGAAAACGTCAGGATCGAGTAGTGCCGCTTAACTCAGTGTCTGCTGCCGCCATCATGTCCTCCGGTGACGGTGACCACGGCCGCACTGTCTTCTGGGAAGTCAAATTCCAGTCACGAGTGCCACTGAGCCAACAGCTATTTGAACACCTACTAAGTGCCAAGCACTGAACTAGGTTCTGGAACAGTGGTTCTCAACCTTCCTAACGCCGCGACCCTTTAAAACAGTTCCTCATGTTGTGGTGACCCCCAATTTCACTGTTACAAATTGAACATAATTAAAGCATAGTGATTAATCACAAAAACAATATGTAATTATATATGTGTTTTCCGATGGCCTTAGGCGACCCCTGTGAAAGGGTCGTGACCCACAGGTTGAGAACCGCTGTTCTGGAATGTCAGGGTGACCAAAACAGGGAATGGTGGCTGTTCCTACACAATAATAAGCAATTGGTTCTTGCCAAATTCAACACTGTAAAGACTACTTAAATCCTCTTTTACAAATTCATGGTAAAAAAGGTCAGTTCCGTGTGGGCTGTGGGCAGCTCCTTCTGTGTTCACTCTGACGTGGAGGAAGCTCTCCCCAGGTCAACGGCCGGGCCCATGGCAGGTTCCTGCCTGGTAGGCAAGCCCTGCCCAGAGGCGGCCACGGCTGGCGTCACCGGGGCTGGCGTCACCGGCACGGGCCTCGCTGTCGGAAGGAAAGGAAGCGCCTTGCTCTCGACCGGGGTGAGGGCTCCATGCAGGCGCTCCACGGGCCCTGACCCACCCCAGGGCTCATGGGGAAGGAAAGGCCACCCGAGCCAGGCCCCGCCCTGCAAGGCAGACAGGCCCGGGGCGCTGGGGCTGAGGGGGGTGGTCCTGGGTTCAGGAGCTTGAGCTGTGGGGCTGGAGTGAACTCAGTCATTATTTCATCCCTGTGTCCACTCGTCCACCCAGCAGCCATCGGGCTCCCCCCACCCCCCGGGGGACCAGGCTCGTGGGGCCCAGCCCGGCCGCCGACCTGCGCTCCAGCTGCAGCTGCTGGGCCAGAAGGAGGTGACGGGTGAAGTCACTTTAGGAAAAACCGGCTTCGGAGCCCAAAATCCAGCCTCTCAGACTGGACCCTGCTGGCGGAGGCTTCGGAGTCCCCGGCACAGGACACACGCCTCACCTGCTCACGGCCTTCCCTGTAACACACACACCTACACGCGGAAATGCTCCCACTCCCCACACGGCACACGCCCTCACTACTCTGTCCTCCCTATACCCCCAACACTCACGCACTGAGTTCACACAAGGGCACTTAGACTCACAACTGTACCTCCACGCACACTCATCTGCTCACTAATTAACACTCTCAGACACACACACTGCTTGTGCACCGAGGCCCTCACACTCGCGCACACTTACACATGAGCTCACACTTACTCCCATATGCAAACGCAGGTCCCACACTCCTGCTCACGGTGCCGTTCCAAGCGTGCACATGAACTCACCCTCATCAGCACAGCCCACGAGGGAGGCGCCGTGTTCCAGGTGAGGAAACCGAGGCGAGAGCGGCGAAATCACTGTCCCAGGTCACACGGCTGTGAATGGCAGAGCTGGAAGCCACGCCCGGCACCCACCAGGCTTTTAATCACTACCCTCCATGGTTTTCTCGGGCGGCAGATCAGGCCCCTGTGCTGACAGCGAGGAGTCTGTGGTCTTTCTGCGGCTCAGCCACGTGGCTGGAAGCGGGAAGAAGACCCACCAGCCAGTCTATGCAGAAGCAGCCAACCGAGTTTGGGATGGTCCTGAGCCCAGCTTCCCGGTGGCCTTGGGCAAAGCGGCCTCCGTCTCCTGCGTGTGAGTGGAGGGGCTCAAAGGACCAGAAACCCTTCTGTCGGAGAGTCCGGCTCCTCTCCCACCTCCCGGCCTGGGAGCTGCTGCTGGGGCGGGAGGCTGGCCCTGCACAGCGTGGGGAGCGCTGCCATCAGTGCCTCTCCCTCGTGCTCCTGGGAGGCACCTGGAGGCCTCTGCAGCCAGGCGCAGGCCACACGGGGGGCGGGGGGGGGAGGGGGCAGTCACACAGCCTCTGGCCCTGCTGCGGCTCTCCAGCCCAGTGTCCTCTCCCAGGAGGACCCGCTGTCATCTGCCCACCTCCACCCAGCTGCCCAGGGGCACTCCCTGCTGGGTGCGTGCCTGGGACAAGGGAGGGAAACAAGCCCGACTTGGGACCCTGGGGCTGAGCCAGCAGCACTGTTAGCCCCACCCCAGCCTGAGCCCCCAGCTACCTCACCAGGCCCGTCCACCGTGCGCTCCCCAATGCCCCGCTCTCTCTGGCTATGGCCAAGGCGAGGCGGCCGCTCCTTGCTCCCTTTCCCTCCAGAGCTTCCTTCTCCTCCACAGTCTCTGCAGCGGTGCAAGTGCTTCTCAGACTGAGGCCTGTGAAGGTCTCCAGGGCAGTCGGCGGGGTTTCCCAGGAGGGCCCCTGCTCCCTGGGCAGGATGTGCCTATGCTGACTCCACCCAAGGCGGCCCTATGCCTGCCAGGTGAGTCCACCAGCCACTGTCCATCCTTTCACCGATCACTATTCACATGGCTGTCCATCCAGTCATCTATTTCTATACGTACCCATCCATATTACAAACTTTTAAATTGATTTTCAGAGAGGGAGAAGGGGGCGGGGGGAGAGGCATCAATGTGACAGAGATACAGTGATCAGTCTTACATGCACCCTGACTGGGGATCGAACCCACAACCTAGGTATGTGCCCTGGCCAGGAATCAAACCTACAACCTTCTGGTGCACGGGATGACGCTCCAACCAATGGAGCCACGCGGGCCAGGGCCCTAGGGCAAATCTGTATTGAGCAGTGCCCGCCAGGCATCACGCCTGCCCGGGTTCCTCAGCCTGGCGAGGTGGTCAGACAGGTCCCGGTGAGAGCGCTCTGAGCAGGGCAGTGAGCGGTAGGTGGAAGGACCGGCGGCACCTCACCGGGTCTGGGCACCTGCGCAGGGACTCTCCACAGAGCAGTGCCCAAGCTCAGCCTGAAAAATGGGTGAGTTGGTCGGTGAAGGCTGGGGGTGAGGAAACATTTCTAGCGGGAAGACCCGCACCTGCGCAGACCCAGAGGTACCAGACACGGAGCCCAGCTTGTGAAGGGACGGCAAGCGCCAGGGCCCAGGCCTGCAGGGCACCATCGCAGGCTCCGCCCCTCAGGCCCCTGCAGGCTCAGGAAGAGGCCCCGGAGTGCCGTCAGGTGCGGTGAGCTGGAGGGTGGCGCTGTGGTATCCCCAACTGCCTGGTGCACATCCATCATGGCTGCCCCTCGCCCTGGCCCCTCACCCTGGCCCCGGGTGCAGCAGGATGTTCCCCAGGCCCACAGGCCCCCGGCCATCCCTGCTCTCCCCCCGGCCTGGCCACAGGGCATCCGCACCAGGACCCCTGTGCACGCCGCTAAGACGCCTGCGCAGCTGGGCCTGGGGGTCAGGCCTCTTTGGGGTGAAGCAGAGACCACGGAGCTGGAGGGCACGCTGCTCCCCGGGAGCCTCCACACTCGGCCGGCATCCGTTAGTTTTGGATGAAGATCCAGATAAGGCCGTGCGTGGTCTGGAATTCCCTCCCAGCCCATCTGCCCCTTCTCACGGGGCCCGGCCCTGAGTCAGCCCCTTCCAAGCTGCAGCCAGAAGCCCAAGCCCTGACGAGCTGGAGAGGCCGCTGTCTGCTCAGCTGCCCGAGAATGAGGCACATGCCCCACCCGCGGACAGGATGGCTACAAGTGGTGTCTATCTTGCCCTCTGTGCTCAGAGCGGTAGGGCACTGGGCAGAGGGACACCGAGGCCAGGCCCTGACCTCTTCGCTGGCGGAAGTTGTCCAGACGCTGGAGAGCCCGGCCCACGTGTGCTGCTCCTGACCCTGACCTGACCCTGATGTCTGCTCCAGCTGGGCGGCTGGAGCAAGGCTGAGCTCCTCACCTCCACATGCGCCCCCCATCAATCCAATCCCAGGCTTCCTGAAAGATTTCTAAGGAGGACATGAACCAACATTTGCTTAGCAATTCAGGGGTCACAGTGCCATTCCACTGAGCTGCCCAGTGATGCTCACAACAGGTGACTCAGCTCCGTTGTTAACAGGGAAATGGAACCGAGCTGGGAGAGCTGAGACCTCCCGCGGCACCAGCGCCAGACAGAGGCTGTGTGGCACCCTCACCGGCCCTGTGCGCTTGTGAGTCCCCGTAGCCCAGCGTCGCCAGCGCGCCCACCGCCACACCTGGCCCCTGCACGCCCCCTGGAGGCCCTCACAGCCTCACCCAGGCCCAGTCGGCTCAGACTCCCTACAGGGAACGTGCCCCTCCCCAGGTGTCCCTCGTGCTCAGGAAAGGCCTCCTGTGTGCGGAGCCTGGGCCTGGACGCAGGGGCTACAGGTAACAGAGGGAGGCCCCGCCCCCCGCCCCCCGCCCCCCGCAGCTGCCCTCGGCAGGGCAGGGCCGGCGCTGAGCAGTCCAAGGACCGTGGACCTGGGAAAGCCCTCACCCAGCCTTGCGGGGGGTGAGAATGAACCCCGGGAACAGTAGGGGAAGGAGAGGCATTCCGGGCGCAGGGAACAGCATGCGCGAAGGCCGGCGTGGGGTGGGGCTGGAGTGAGAGCAGAGGCAGGGCCAGGGCCGAGGGGGTCAGGGAGCACCCACCGGGCGGGTTCGATCTCCGGCTTGACCTCCATGACGCTGGAACCGTGAGCAGTGTAAGCAGGAGGCGTGTGGCCAGAGTGTGTCCCTGATCATGACAGACAGCGCTTCCCGGGCGCCTGAGTGTCAAACAGCCCTGAGCCAGCCCTCGGGGCAGAGGTCTGGGGGGGCTCAGGCGCTTTTCTGTCAGGAGCATGCTGTCCCATGTCCCCGTCTGACACCTGAGTGGGTGTGAGGGGGAGCCCCCCACGCAGCCACTCCCACAGGGCCGCCCCATCAGCTGCAAGCGTGAGAGGGAGGCTCGCAGCCCCCACCAGCTCTCGTTTACTCTGCAGCCTTGAGGTTCTCTATTAGCCATGTGGCCCAAAACAGAAGTTTTTAGTTAAAGGGGAAGTTGTAAAGCTTCCTAAATGTCCAGTTATAAATGAACGAGTAGGGTCTCTAGCAGCTGCCACTGCTGGCCAGAGCCTTCCTTCATTCTGCACTGCCCCCTGGTGGTCAGCACACATCATAGCGAGCAATTGAACTCCCGAGGGGACACTTTGCATATTAGGCTTTTATATATATAGACTAGTGGCCTGGTGCACGAAATTCATGCACATTAAAGGGGGATTAATTAGAGGAAATATTTTAATATTGCTATTTGCCCTTTCTCTATAATAGAAGTGTCAGAGATGAAAGAAAATTAGTAAAATATATATGAAAATCTTCCTCCTGTCAGAGTCTGGGGTGCTCCACGGGACCCAGAGTCAAGTCCCCACCCACCCACGTGTGCCTCAAAAAGACCCGGCTGGCCCCACCCCCATTGGGCTAGATCCAGACCCGGCCGGTTTCACCCTTGTCAAGCCCCGCCGGGCGGGGTCACAGCCTCAGGTCCTCTGGCCTGGCACCAGGTGGGGGGCGTGGCCTGAGGTCCCCCATCAAGCCCCGCCAGGTGGGGGACGCGGCCTGAGATTCCCCCATCAAGCCCCACTAGGCGGGGGGCATGGCCTGAGGTCCCCTGGCCCAGCACCGGGGTGGAGGGCACTGCCTGAGGTCCTCCATCCCAGGCCGGGGGGTGCACCTTGAGGTCCCCCGTCAAGCCCCACCTTGAAGTCCCCTGTCAAGCCCTGCTGGGTTGGGGGTGCAGCCTCAGGTCCCCTGGCCTAGTGCCGGGGCGGGGGGCATGTCCTGAGGTGCCCAGACTGGCACCAGGGCGGGGGGAGCGGCCTGAGGTCCCCTGTCAAGCCCCAGGAGGATGGGGGGGTTGGGTGGGGCGCAGCCTCAGGTCCCTGCTGATTGCTTGTTAAGGCTCGTTACGGGAACTCAGCCTCCACTGTAGGTGCAACCATCTTGTGTTATGGAACTCCCCCCCCCCCCACCCGCCTCTGCTGTGGGCACCGCCATCTTTGTGGCGGAATGATGGTCAATTTGCATATTCCCTCTTTATTATATAAGATAGTGGGTGAGTGATTAATAACTAGGCGATGTACACTCAGGGCTACCAGGCAGCATGTTGCTGGTCTCCGGGCACCTCCAGGCCCGCCCCGCAGGATGAGCCCATTCCCGATGAGAGGTCTCACATACGACACGGTGTGGCACCCGGGCCCGCCAGGGCTCCTTCAGCCACGGCGCCCTCAGAGGCCGTCCCTGGCAGAGCCACCGTGCTGGCGGTGGGCAGGGAAGGCCCATGGGGAGCAGGTGGCCGGGAGGGCACGGCGGGCGAGCGGAGGGTGGGGTCAGCACATGGGCAGTCCCGCCCGCAGTCAGAGGTCCTGGCACAGTACTAGTTGAAGTCATGCCAAACAAGCTTATAGAAGCCGGGCACCTTTTAAACATCTACAGTGGATGCTTTGGACAGCGAAGACGTCACCTGGCCATGAGTGAGGTCTGATGGAGGCCCTGGCGGGCGGCCTGCGCAGGGCACCACCCACTGGGTGGCCGAAACAGCCTTTCTCACCGCTTCGGAGCTGGAGTTGGAGAGCAGGTGCCGGAGGGTTCATCTGCCCAGAGGCCTCTCCTGGGCTTCCAGACCCGCTTCTCGTCCTCACTTCGTCTGCCCTCTGTGACTTCTGTGTCCCAATCTCTTCTGCTCACAGTCACTGGGTTAGGGCCACCCACCTGACCTCCTGTCACCTTAATCACCTTCTTAAAGCTCTATCTCCAAATGCGGCCACAGTGAGACGCTGGGGGTGGGACTGCAGCAGGTGGATTTTGATGGAACACAGCTCAGCCCAGAACGGCGCAGTGACCACATGCGTGTGACCACGGTGAGAGAGGAGCTCAGAGGCGGCGGGGCCAGGAAGGCCCTGCCTTCAGGCGCAGGGAACTAGAAACAACGGGAACCAGAGGGCAGAACTTTCCGCAGCCCGTTTGGGCCCTCGCTCGGCAGCTGGTTCAGTAGATCAGAGGGGAGGGGAGCTGGGGACCAGTCTGTGGGCGTGGGAGGAGGGGCAGGAGGCACCTAGGACTGGAGCCACCTCGCTAACCCTCACAACACCCTGAGGTGGGAATTAACCCCCCACCCATTTTCCAGGTGAGGAAAATGAGACTTGGAGAGCTTAAATCACTTCCCCAATGCTCACACCAGTTTGGGGGGGGTGTGTTTTTATCCTCACCTCATGATATGTTTATTGATTTTAGAGAGCTAGGAAGGGGGAAGAAAGAAAAAGACATACACAGGGGGCTGAACCTGCAGCCTAATCTGTGCCCTGAATCAAACAGTCAAGCTTTCAGGACGATGCTCCAACCCACTGAGCTGCCCGGCCAGGGCCACGCCGTGTCTTACACGGACGCTCCAACAGCTACACGTCCGGCCGCGGAAGCCCGGCAGCCACTTGCTGAGTGTAATGGAAAACCAGAGAAGCCGCGCGTGAAACATGGAGGAAGCGGCTGCAGAGGCAGGCCAAGGGGAAGGTCCTGCTGGCGGCACCGCAGGAGGGGCCAGCAGGAGAGGAGGAGGGCGAGGCCAGCGGTGGCACGAGGACCACAGCGTCCTTCTGGAGGTTCGCACCGGCTGGCGGGCCCCTGGCTGGCGAGCCCCTGGCTGTTGGCACCAGCCCTCCCTCATGCTTCGTCTCCCCCCCAAACCAGCATTGAGACTTGTCTGCAGACCCTCCCCTGCTCTGTGCCACCCTCTTTCAGACTCCCATGCTGCCCACCAGGCCTGGAGCACCCAGGGGGTCAGCCAGGAAGCGGAGCGCCGGGCCAGCTGGGGCCGAGCACACTCCGTGCGCCGACTCTGCCCAACGGAGCCCAGGCCCCCCACCAGGGCCCTCTGAAGTGAGAGGCAGAGACTCACAGCTGGACACAGGCGGGCAGCCAAATGGAGCCCGCCGGCCGCCATAAGGCTGTCCTCAGCGGTGGGGGCACCAGACCCCTGCACAAGGCTGTCCTCAGCTGTGGGGGCACCAGACCCCTGCATAAGGCTGTCCTCAGCCTGGACCAGGCCAGCAGCTGCAGGGCACCGGGCAGCACCCTCAGACCCCGTCCCGCCAGGTCCCCGGCCGAGTCGCTCTGCTCACTGACAGAAGCCCATGCCACTCCTCCCACTGTGCCCACGTCTCCCCAACTCCTGTTGTGGCTCTCAGCCTCCCCCCAAAGCCTGACCTCCTTTTCTTTGTCAAATAAAAGCCAAGAGATTCCTACAGAAGCAGGATCTCAGGGAGCACATGAGGACAGATGCCCAACAGATAACGCCACTTATGCCACTGAAATGATGATCCCGTGTTTACTGGGCTCCTAGCACTCGCTGCCCTGGGCGCAGCAGCTCCTCCAAAGGGGGGCACGCCCCATTTCACAGAGGGGAACAGTACCCAGGGACTCACAGCCATGCCCATCTTCCCTCTAGTCTCCCTCCCTCCGCTCCCTCTCCCTCTGTCACACACACACACACACACACACACACACTGTTTCTCCTTCCTCCCTCAAACCCCTGGCCAATGGCTTTCCCCTCCCCGCCCCATAACCCGGGGCGGGGCAGAGCGCAGCGGCCTTGTCGCCCTCAGTCCAGCATGTTTGCTGATGAAATGCATGTGGAACCACTGACGCGAGGTCAGGGAACAGGAGAGCACAGCTGCCCCCAGAGGTCAGAAAAGAGGTTGCAAAGCTGGAGTTGGCTTCTGCTTTCTGACAGCGAGTCTGTGCGGGGAGAGCAGGAGACCCCGGATCCGGTGGTCCAGGCGGCCCGTGCCTAACGGATGCTCCAGGGCCAACAGGGAGGGGAAAGCAGGCCGTGGGCTGGGAGCAGCCACCTGGCACAGGTGCCACCCAACCTGCAGGCCGCCTGGCACAGACCACAGGCTGGAGACCCTAAGACTCCCCCCTCCCCTGCTTCTCACCGACCCGCCCTCCCCCTGCACCGGCCCAGGGTTTACAGAATGAACATCACGGAAGCCCCTCCCGGACAGGGAGCCCGCAGGCTGCCAGAACAGCCGCCCGGGGCTGGCGGTGTGCACGCAGGTGAGGACTGAGTGCGCTGCTCTGTGTGGAAACGCGTCCAAGGGCCTTCCACCTGAGGGAACACGGTTAGTGCTTCTCCCTGCTCCTGTGCAAAGACGCCTAACGCCTGGACAGCAGATACAACACGGGGAAGCGCTGGGGGCTGGAGAGGTGAAGGCTGACGGCTGGGGACATCCGTGCAACGACGGGAGGAGCCCGGTTTGGCTTTTGCCTCACTGCCCCAGGCCCAGAACTGACGTGCTGGCGCCTGGAAATGCCAATGAGCACAAACAAAAAGCCCCGCCGCCCCCCTTCACACACACACATACACACACACACACATACACACACACCCACACACACACACACACACACACACACACACCCCCACACACGCTCCCAAGCCTGCTCTCTCTAGCCAAGAAGCCAGGAAAGGGAAAATCTGGCAAGACAGAAAACTCCTGGACAATAAATACTCTACTGCGGCCAGACCCCTCAGAGGAGCCGCCCGCCCCCACCAGGCCCAGACCTCCCCCCTCCCCCAGGTTGTATCAGAGGAGGCCAAGTAGGAGGGCCCTGACTTTCCTCCCAGCCAGTAACAAGCTCTACCCCCACCCCAAAGTGTTAGTGGAGGTCCCTGGGGAGCCAAAGCCCTGAGCCCCTGGATGCGGGCAAGGCAGGAGGAGGACCTGCACGCTCCCTTCCCGGGCACAGGACGCAGCACCCTGCCCTCCCAAGGGCGTCAGGAGAAGCCAGCGAAGACACGTTTAAGCAGAGTCAGTGTCTCCTCACATCATTCAAAACTGCCCAGCTTTCGTTTGAGAAATCACTCATCACACTAGGAACTGGGAAGATCTCGCCCTGAATGAGAAAACAGTGACTGGGTGCCAGCACCGGGGACAGAGATGTTAGAACGTCTGACAGTGTAGCGCGGCCGTGGTGAATGCTCCAAACAGCAACTACGAACACACTTGAGACAAATGAAAACAGAGAAAGTCTCAGCAAAACAATGAAAGCTTTGCAGAGGCACCAGATGGAACGTTTAGAACTGAAAACACAGTCACTGAAATAACATGGTTAGTGGATGGGCTCAGAACGGAGGGACAGGCAATGTCAGCAAATTGGAAGATAAAACAATGGAAATACCCACATGACAACAGGGAGGAAAAGGATTGGGGGGGGGGGGACTCAGGACTGTGGGGCCGTAACAAAGGGTCCTAGAAGGAGCGGAAAGGAGGGTCGGGCAGAAAAAGACTCAAAGAAATACTGGCTGAAAACGCCCCAAACCCGACCAGAGACATGAACCCCCAGACGAATGGAGATGAGCAAACCACAGACAGGCAAACCCAAAAAGTTCAAGGCAAGAGGCATCGTAATTAGACTTTGAAAACTAAAGATAATGTATTTAAAGCAGCCAGAGAAAAACGACACGTTATCTACGGGGAAAACATCTCAAACGACAGCAAATTTCTCTTCAGAAACCACGGCGGCCAGAACCAAGTGGCACAACGTTTTCCAGGGAGAAGATCTCCAGGATCACATGCTTTCCTTCGAGAATCTCACCAAACTTCTAACGAAGGATCAACATGAATTCTATACAATTTCTCCCAGAAAAATGGAAGGAAGAGGAAACACTTCCCAGTTTTATTTACAAACCTGGTACTGCCTTTACCAAAACAAAAATAATTCTAAAAAGTAAATACCCAAACCAGTATGCCTCATCAGTAGATGCAAAGTCCTTAACAAAATACCAGCACATAGAATCCAGCAAAGTAAGAAAAAGAATTGTACACCGTGACAAAGTGGATATAAAACCAGGAAAGACTGAAAGGTAGAGAGAAGATAAATTAGACTTAATAATCCAAGGGTGAAAAACTGGTCCAGTGTTTGAAAATCAATCAGTGCAATCCGTCCTACGAACAGACTCAAGAAAAAAAGCACATAATCAATATCAGTTGGAGCAGAAAAACTTTTAAAAATTCAATATCCATTAATGATTTAAAAAAAAAAACACCTCTTAGAAGAATAGGGAAGCTTCTTCTGCTTGACAAAGAGCATCTACAGCCGACATTACACTTACAGTGAAAGACGGGCTCCCCCGAGGGCTGGGCACGGTGTCTGCCCTCACTGCTCGTGCTCGGCAGAGCACTGTTAGTCCTAACCAGGCAATAAGGCAAGAAAAGGAAATAAAAGGCAGACAGGAAAGGATGAAATAAATCTGTCTCGAATTGCAGATGACATGACTGTCAATGTAGAGAATCCCAAGGGATCCACAAAAAAACACCTAAAAACTCCTAGAAGGAATAAGTGGTTTGGCAAGGTCCGTGGATGCAAGAAGCATGTACAAAAATCAATTCTAGTTCTATATACTAGCAATGAACACATGGACACTGAAATTAAAATACAATACTTTTATAATATTTGAGTATTTACAACACTAAAACAATACTTTTTTGGCATTTATTTTGTATTTTGTAGCTATTTTGTAATTATTTGTAATCTAACAAGCCACAGGCAGGATTTGTATGCTGAAAATTACACAACTCCAATAAAAGAACCAAAGATCTAAATAAATGGAGAGACAGACCATGTTCATGAATTAGAAGATTCAAGATAGTAAAGATGTTGATCAATTCTCCCCAAACTGATATGCAGATTTAATGCAATTTCTATCAAAATCCCAATAAGATATTTTTGTACATATATCAAGATTATTCTAAAATTTATATGGAAAGGCAGGGAGACTAGAATAGTGACATTTTTTAAAAAAAAGAAAAAGAAACTAGTTTATCCAACTTGAAGACATGATATAGCTACAGTAATCAAGACTGTGTGGTGCTGGCAGAGGGACAGACACATAGGTCAGTGGAACAAATAGAGAGCCCAGCAACAGACCCACATAAATATCCCCACTGACTTGCTTTTTAGCGAGATGGGAGGGGAGAGAGAGAGCTACATTGATCAGTTGGCTCCTGCATGTGCCCTGACCAGGAGCTGAACCTGCCGCCTCTTATGTGCGGATGATGCTCCAAACAACTGAGCCACACTGACCAGGTTTACCCAACTGACTTTGACAAAGATATAAAAATAATTCAGTGTAGGAAAGACAGCCTTTTCAACAAATGATGCTGCAGCAATTGGATATCTATAGCCAAAAATAATAACTTTAACTTAAGCCTCACACTTTTATAAAAATTAACTCAAAATGGATCACCAACTCAAATGTAAAATTATAAAACTTCTAGGGGAAAAAAATAGAAAAACTTTGGGACACAGAACTAGGCAAAAAGTTGTTAGACATGACACCAAAAGCACAATCCACGAAGGAGAAATTGATAAATTAGACAATCGAAATGTAAAATGTTTGCTCTGTGAAAGGCCAACCCTGAAAGAGGATAAAAGGCTAGTCACCGTGTGGGAGAAAATATTTGCAAACCACGTGTCTGACAAAAACTATTACCTAGAACATGTGAAGATCCCTCAAAACCTGGCAGTGAAAAAGCAAACCATCAATTACAACACGGCAAACACACGCACGGACATTTCACTGAAAAGGATGTGCAGGTGGCAAATAAGGACATGAAAAGATCGTCAGCATCATCCGTCACCAGGGAAATGAAAACTCCAAGCTACACAGCCATCGGAAAGGTGAAAATAAAAGTAACGAGGCAGGTCAGCTCCCCCCTCACCGAGGCTCCCCCCTCGCGGGTCGCGTCTCTCAGTTGCTCACCGAGGCTCCTGTCAGCTCCTGTCACGGGCCAGCCCGACTGAGAAGAGGCCGCTCCTCCTGCTGTTCAAGTGCAGAGGCCTGGTCTGCAAAGGGAAGAAAAGCAAAAGACGAAATGGCTAACTTCGCCACCCGCCCTGCCACCGCCGCGACTGCAGTGACATCCCCGCCTGATCAAGGAACTGGCTGAATATGAATATATGGACGGACAAGTAACAATAACGGAGAGAGACCTGCGGGAGGATGGGCTCGGAGGGCCTCCCTTCCACCACTGCCCGCTGGCAGAGTATCCAGGGAGCGCATCACCCGGGAGGACACAGCATTGTGGGTTCTCCACGTACTATTTTACCGGTGACCCATGGATTGGAAACTCTTGCATCTCGAGGACTTCTTCCTAGTGAGTGATTTTAGAGGCTTGGGGATAGGAGCAGAAGTTCTGAAGACTCTAAGGCAGGTTGTGATGAAATGTCGCCGCAGCAGCGCGCACCTCCTGGTAGCAGGATGGAATACACCATCTATCAACTTCTACAAAGAGGTGCTCTGGTCTGTCCAGCGAGGAGGGATGGAGACGCTTCAAGATCCACAGAGTAGCCCTAACCGGTTTGGCTCAGTGGATAGAGCGTCGGCCTGCGGACTGAAGGGTCCCAGGTTCGATTCACGTCAAGGGCATGTACCTTGGTTGTGGGCACATCCCCAGTAGGGGGTGTGCAGGAGGCAGCTGATCGATGTTTCTAACTCTCTATCCCTCTCCCTTCCTCTCTGTAAAAAATCAATATAATATATATTTTTTTAAAAAGATCCACAGATCACTCGCTAAAAATGGCAGCGGAGGCGTGAGGAGTGGGGTGCAGACTACACCTCCCATTGTGTTTTAGAGCAAATCCTCAACTTACCTTCTTTCTCTCGTGTCTGCAGTGAAACAAGAGAAGGAGCACCCATTCCCAAGCTTTATTGCCAGTGGCGTTCGTTGTTGCATGTTTGGAATGTGGTCACTTTAAGATGGCAATGCAGTGTGGAGTCAGATTTACCCTTGAACATCTTTTGAGAACATAACATGGTGGTGTAGTCTTCATGTATATGAAAAACTTCATTCTTGTGAGTCATTTAAATGTGTACAATGTACACACTGGTACTTAGAGCTTCTGTTTTGATTTTTTTAAAATAAACTACCCTTTGATTTCAAAAAAAAAAATAAAATAAAAGTAATAACGATATCAAATGCTGGCAAGGACACGGAGAGACTGGATTGCTCACACATTGATGGGAACAATGTAAAATGGTACAACCACTCTGGGCAACAGTTTGGCAGTTTCTTAAAAAACTAAACATGCAACTACCATACAACCCAGTAGCTGCTCTCCTGGGCATTGTCTCAGAGAAATGAAGAATTAAGTCCACACAAAAGCCTGCACACAGATGTTTACAGCAGCTTCATTCATAACAGCCCCAAACTGGAAGCAACCCAGATGGCCTCCAATAGGCAAATGATTAAACCACGTGGTTCATGAACATCATGGACCAATAACTTACCAATAACAAGGAATGAAATGCTGATACACACAACGATACGGATGAATCTCCAGAGAAGTATGTTGAGTGAAAAAGCCGGTCCCAAAAGGTTATATGTTGTATGATGTCATTTACATGATGTATGATGTCATTTACATGACATTCCTGAAGGACAAAATCATACAGAAGCTGGGTGGGGGCTTGTGGAGGGGCTTGGGCGGGGCTTGGGGAGGGGCTTGGGCGGGGCTTGGGGAAGCGGAAGCGGAAGTAGCTGGAGAAGGCAGCAGGGAAGTGAGCTCAGCTGTCTGCATGCAAGTCCATATCCTGTGATACTGAACTAGAATTTTACAAGACGCCGCCATTGGGGAAAACTGGGCCCAAGATTCATGGATCTCTCTGTATTATTTCTTGCAACTGCATGTGAATCTAACTGGAAAATAAAATAAAACATTTAAAGTGTGTCCCTTCCTGCTTCAAACTCTCCAAGGGTGTTATGGTGCCAGCCTGAACTCTCCACGGCCCACCCACACGTTTTCTCCCTCCCTCCCTGGCAGGGCCCATGAGAGGCTGCCCAGCTTGGGCCACTCTTACCCATCCCCCTGGTCTCTGCTTGGATTCCCCCTCCCCCACGAGGCCTGCCTTGAACCTCCAGTTGGGGGGATCCCCCTCAGGGGACCACACACCAGACTTCACCCTCGGGCACCACTTGTGACCACCGGGCCTGCACGCAGGCTGGCTGTACTGAGTGTGCTGGTGGGACCCCAGGACAAGCCCCTGAAATAGCCAGTGTGTGTTGAGGTGCCCTCTCTGGGGCACCAGATGGTACTCTCGCTGCAGTCGCCCTGGCCGGTGTGGCTCTGGTGGTTGAGCATCGCCCTGTGCACAGAAAGGTCGGGTCAATTTCTGGTCAGGGCACATGCCCAGGTGGCGGGTTTAATCCCCGGTGGGATGCATGTGGGAGGCAACGGATCGATGTTTCTCTTTCACATCGAGGTTCCTCTCTCTCCCCCTCTCCCTTCCTGCATCCGTGCCTGCACAAACATTGGTGGGGAGTGAGGGGAACGTCGCAGGAGACAGAGCCATGAATGTTCACTGTGGCTTTATTCCTAACAAGCAAACTGAAACAACCCAATGCCCACCAGCAGGAGACCGGACGGGGAAATACATTCCGGCTCATCGGCTTCACTCGAAATGCCAGGGCGTGACTGCCCTTTAGCTTGTCAAGATCAGAGGCCACCGGTGAGGGTCCCAGCCCCAAAGGTCATGACCATTCTCCGTGAGAGCCAAGATCACCCTCATCCAGCCAGGGAAGACCTCCGAGGCCACAGGACACTCAGGTGGCAATGCCATGGCTGGGTCAGGGAGACCCGGTGCCTCGGGACCCACAGGTCGCCCAGATGACACACCCCTCTGCACCCTGCCTGGCCACTGTCTGCAAGGCCCTGGGCAGGAGTGCCTGTCCCGTGCTCCCTCCAAGGTCCGGGTGAGGAGGGGCATTAAAGCTGACTTTGGATTTTCTGGCCTGGTCAGTCTCTTCTTTGACTCATGACCAGCTCTCTGGGCAGGAAAAAGCAGAACCAGCTCATGGTTCTACCTCAGGCAGGCGCTTGACATTGAGTCTCGGTGTGACCTGATCAATACAAACATGCGCCGGCCTCAGACTTCCTCGCAGCCCTTCCTTCCGCCGCTTATAACTGCACAGGCCACAGCCCTCCTACGTGGACCAGGCCCCAGAGACTCTGCTCCACTTCTCCCCACTCTCCTGCCGGTCTCCCGCTTTGTCCTCGCTGCTCTAGCCGCCGCACCTGACTCAGTCCCTCGAACATGGGGGCACACTGCCGCTCAGGGCCTTGAGTAAACTGTTCTTTACTCAAAATCCTCACAGCTCCGCCCTCATTTCCTAGGGCCTTCCTCCAGGGTGGGCACGCTGCTGCCAGAGGCTCCGTGGAGCAGGGCCGTGCCCTGTGTCTGTGGGGTGACCGGCAGCTGTGCCCACAGCGGCAGAACTGGAGAATTGTGAGAGACCACACGCTCCCACGGCCTAAAGTCATTCCCATTCGGCTCTTCACAGAACACGCTGGCGGATCCCTGGTCTAATTCCGTCTTCACCTCCGTGGGCCCTCCCCGCCCAAGGGAGATACAATGCCAGTCCCTCCACCGCCACCTGCATGCTGTTTCCCGCCACCACACTCACCCCGCGAGCTGCACGAGCCACCTGTGTCTGGTTCATTGTCTGTTCTCCCACCCAAGTCAGCCCCGGGGCAGGTGACTGCCTCTGCCTCGTTCCTTGTGCATCCCCATTGCCACGGGGGGGGGGGGGGGGGG
>NW_005871769.1:183883-191831 GCF_000147115.1 Myotis lucifugus | reverse complement strand
TGAGGGTTTGGGGTGCAGGACTGTTTGTCTCCCTAAACTCACCAGCGTGTGCTCCCTAAACACTGCAGTGTGGAGAGGGAGCCGTATGGAACTCAGGATTGAAGCTCGGTGCTGAGACAACTGCTGGAGAGAACTCCGAGCCCGGTCCTCCATCAGCAGGAATGGCACTTGGGACTTGAGCCAGGGTCCCCGCTCCTGCCCGCCGGCTCTGGCTTTACTCACAGAGCTCTAGACGGCACTCCCTGGGCTGTGCGGACTTGCAGTGTGTAAACCCACAACCTTCCTTCCCCTCTCACAGCGCCCTGTGCTGAGCCCCGCTGCCCCGCGCCCCTGCCCACCACCCTCAGCCAGGCCAGGCGCCCACCCACTCCAGATGCAGCTCCCTCCTCCCCCCTCCTCCCCTCCTCCCCTCCTCCTCCTCCCCCTCCTCCTTCTCCCCAGGCTCCCCTCCTCCCACTGGTGCCGGCACCTGCACAGAGCTGCTCCCCCAGCCGCCAGCACAAGGTGGCTCCCAGTGCGCTGGGCTGGCGTTAGGCTGGGCAGGGCCTGCCTGGGAGCTAACAGGCGGGCAGGAGCCGGATGGCAACAGAGGCCAGAGCCTGGCCAACTAGGTGTCGGGGACGGGCACAGTGGGAGGCACCAGAGAAAGCGCCGTGTGTCCCCCCACGTGGGCCGTGACAGGCCAGCCACCCAGCTCCTCTGTGGGCGGCGGGCCCTCACCCTCCTCCCTGCCCGGATCTCCCTCTGCCGCGTCCTCCCTGCACGCGGCCACCCGCTTGCCCGCTTCCCTCATCCCGCACCCCGGGGCCTGACGCTCTCCTGCCCCGGGGCTCAGAGGTCTCTTGGGCCCAGGAATGTGGGAAAGAAGGCGCGGGTCCTGGCCCTGGTGAGCGCCAGTTTTTCTCATTTATAACAAGCAGACCCGCCTCATCTTGAAAGGAGCCTGAGGCCCTGTGGGTCGCGGATCGTGGGTCGAGCTGAGCTGCGTTTAAGTCGCGGCCCAGCATCTGCGTTCAGCCCGCAGCCCGGCAGGGAGCGCCGGGGCGTGTTCGTGTGGTTCTGCGGGGACTCCCTCCTGCCTGAGCAGGTGAGCTTTGCTTTCGGAACTGCTGTGGCAGCTTCCTCCCGCTGTAAACGCCCCCGGGCAACGACAGCACCCGCTGCACCTTCTCCTCTCCTGGTCCGGGTTCGGGTTCGAGTGGCGCCGTGATGGGCAGGAGTTAGAGGGGTCACGGCTCCCAACACAGGGGGACAGACTAAAGCACATTCAATTTAGGTTTTAGCAACGGAGAAACCAACACTCACACCTGCCTGTGATCTTGCCTGACACTGGGTATCCCTCGGCCTTTGGACCTTTTTAAAGTCTCTTGAGCATTTTACTGTTAAATAAACACTGGCCCTAGCTGGTGTGGCTCAGTGGATAGAGCGCTGGCCTGCGGACTGAGGAGTTCCAGGTTCGATTCCGGTCAAGGGCACATGCCCGGGGTTGCAGGCTTGATCCCCAGTGTGGGGTGCGCAGGAGGCAGCCGCTCAATGATTCTCTCTCATCATTGATGTTTCTATCTCTCTCTCCCTCTCCCTTCCTCTCTGAAATTAATAAAACTATATTTGAAAAAAATAAAACACTGGGTTTTAAAAGTTTTTTTTTTTTTTTAAGGGAAAACATTGTGCCTGCAGCAGGAAATTATTTTGAATAAGATGAAGTGTGTGACTAACCCATGGGGTTTAAACTGGTGAATTCATCTCTGATACTTATTTCCTCTTCCTTCCCAAACCCACTGAAAAGTGTATGGAAGTGAGAAAAGTTATAAAGGCTCAGGCAGCCCTGCTCTGCCTGTTTCTGTTTGGCTTGTTTTGTGAACACCTCTGTCTGGTTGTGCTGCTGCCGCCAGGTTTTCTGTTCTGTGGAGCAGAGCACGCCGCAGCCACAGGGAGGCACAGCCGCGCTGGCCCACACAGGCCCGAACGGGTCCCAGCGCCTCCTCCCAAACCGGAAAAAGCAGGGGCAGGCACTGGAAGGAAGCCGCCAACATGAGAGACAGTGACCAAGTCAAACAGGTGGAGGGAAGAGAGACGATGCAGGAAACAGAAGAAAAATTCACAAATTATAGTTTATATCCTCAAAGAGGTAAAAAAAAAAATGTAACCATGAAACAAACCAAAACCAAGAGAAAATAATGCATGCTATTAAAGTGGAGCAATTCATTAAACAATAAGAATGTGAACAACCCAATTTAAAAATGGGCTAAGTTCTGAACGAACACCTCACAAAAAAGATATGCAGATGGCATATAAGCACATGAAAGGACGCTCCACATGATGTCATCAGGGAACTGCAAAGTAAAACAACAGAATGATGCCGCTACTAGAACGGCGAAAACCAGAGCACTGACCACAGATGCTGGCGAGGAGGTGGAGCAATGGGACTCCCACTCGCTGCTGGCGGGACTGCGAAGTGGCATAGCCACTTGGAAAGGCAATCGGCAGTTTCATAAAATACTAGACATAGCCCAACCGGTTTGGCTAAGCGGATAGAGCTTCAGCCTGTGGACTGAAGGGTCCCGGGTTCGATTCCTGTCAAAGGCATGTATCTTGGTTGCAGGCACATCCCCAGTGGGGGGTGTGCAGGAAGCAGCTGATCGATGTTTCTCTCTCATCGATGTTTCTGACTCTCTATCCCTCTCCCTTCCTCTCTGTAAAAAATCAATAAAATATATATTTTAAAAAAAAATACTAGACATACTCTTGCCATACAATCCAGCAACCAGTCACACTCCTTGGTATTGACCCAACTATAGCAGCTTTAGTTATAATTGCCACAACTTGGAGGCAACCAGGATGTCCTTCAGCAGGTGAATAAACTGTGGTACATCCAGACAATGGAGTATTAGCGCTAAAAACAAATGCGCTACCCAGCCATGAAAAGGCCTGGAGGAGACAGAAAAGCATACTACTAAGTACAAGTGGCCAATGGGAAAGGGCACAGACCGCGTGATTCCAACATGTGATACTGTGTGCTGCTCCGCAGAAGGAAGAGCGTGTCGGGTCACGGGGGTAACTCCGGCGGGGTGCTGGCGGTGGGTCGGCTCTGCATGTGTTGTATGGGGAATCTGTGTGCCTTCTCTTCAGTTTTGCTGTGAACCTGAAAGTACTCTAAAAGGTAAAGTCAATTTGTTTAAAGGAACAATTGTTGAACTGTGCAGTTATGGTGAATAGGTTGCACGATTTGTAAATCATATCCCCCATAAAGCCTTAAAACAAGGAGGAAATGAAAAATAAAAATAATATGAAAGCCAATTTTTTTTTACATCAGTAGGAGTGTTGGACATGAAAGGTATGCTCCAGAAATTAGATTTAAAAACACAGATGGAAAATGCTGGAGAAAAGATAAGAACAAATAAAGGTTTGGTTTGGGAGGTCCAACATCTACACTAATAAAAGAGAAACATGCAAATGACCATCCCTCCACTACGCCCACCAGCCAATCAGGGTGAGTATGCAAATTAACCCAACAAAGATGGTGGCGGCCACAGAGCTGGAGGCTTGGGTTGCCCCCGGCGATGGAGGAAGCCAAACTTCCCGCCCGCCCTGGCCGCCGCTCAAGGAGTGGCTGGGGGCCTGGGTCACCGGGGGCAACTCAGGCTTCCAGCCGGCCCTGGCCTCCACTCAAGGAGGGGCTGGGGGCCTGGGTCGCTGGGGGGTGTGGCCAGCCTGAAAACAGCCCTCAGCCCCTCACCCAGGCTGGCCACGCCCCCCCAGCAGGGACCCTCACCCCATGGGGGCGTGGCCGGCCTGCAAACCACCACAGGTCCCTTGCCCAGGCTGCCCCACACCCCAAGGGAACCCCCACCCTGATCCAGGACACCCTTCAGGGCAAACCAATCAGCCCCAACCCGTGCACCAGGCCTCTATACTAATAAAAGGATAATATGCTAATTAGACTGGGAGACCTTCCAGGAGACCTTCCGGATGTTCTACTGGACAAAGCCATGGTGGCGGGGCCGAGTTAGAGGCGGTTAGAGGCCAAGAGGGGAGAGCAGTTGTGGATGATCAGGCCGGTGGGGGGGGGGCCGGTGGCGGTGATCAGGCTGGCGGTGGGGGGGCAGTTGGGGGTGATCAGGACTGTGGGGGGGCAGTTTGGAGTGAGCAGGCCAACAGGGGGGCAGTTGGGGGTGAGCAAGCCGGCAGGCAGAGTGGTTAGGGGCAATCAGGCAGGCAGGCAGGTGAGCGGTTAGGAGCCAGCAGTCCCGGATTGCGAGAGGGATGTCCGACTGCTGGTTTAGGCCCGATCCCTATAAACCGGCAGTAGGACATCCTTCCAGGGGTCCCAGATTGGAGAGGGTGCAGGCTGGGCTGAGGAACACCCCCCCCCCCATGCACGAATTTTGTGCACTGGGCCACTAGTCCAACTAATAAAATTATCAGAAAGACAACAGAGAAAATGGAAGGCAGGAAGCAGTGAAAAAAGAGGCAACAGGGGAGACTGTCTCAGAATGAGGACACGAGCTCACTGCACCAGGGCCACCGAGGGGCCACCGTGAGGCGGGGAGACCGCCGCGGTCCCTCAGGCCCCAGAGGGCCTTTCCCAGCTACACGCAGGCATTCATCCGATTGTTTGAAAAGCACAGCACAGGAGCCTTTTGTCGGCATGTTTTCTCCCAGAATGCAACAGCCCCAGGCCTGACGCCAGCATAAATCCAGAGGGAGGCCAGAATGGAGGTGGTGTCTCACACCCCAATCCCAGAGGCCTCCGGGCACCTTCAACCCCCCTAGCCTGGCATTCGATGCCCACCCCCATCTCCAGCCTGCTGCTTCTCTTGGCCACATTCTCAGCTCAAATGAACTAGCCCCAACACTACAAAAAGGCGGGGAGACCCCAAATTCCTCACAATCTCCTTTACAAAGAAGAAAACGTGGGGAGGGAATGTGCTCCCTACACAAACTCTCCCTCTCCTGGCAGGGCCTCCACCCCTCACCACCCTCTTCACAGCGCTGGTCATCATCTCCTCTACCCCCCCCCACCCCCCCGCCAGCTCCAGGAGAGCTGAAAGGTGGGTGTCTGCCCAGCGCTGCCTATGTAGAGGTACAGTGTCTGATGCATCTTAGCAGGTGCGTGTTAGGGGCTGAAATGTGACCCCAGAAGTCTAACCCAGCACCTCAGACCGTGACTGCATGGAGACAGGCCTTTGAAGAGTCGGCGTGTTCAAGTGAGACCACTGGAGTGGCCCTCACCCTGCTGCCTGAGGCCCCCAGCACCCACCAGCCCCCAGGACGACACATGCTGGTCCCGCCAGCTGTACAGGCCCTCCCTCCACATGGAGCACCGCTTCCTGCGCTGGCTCCCGAGTCCCTCCACCCACCCCAGGAGCAGCCCCAGGAGGGCTGGGCTTCGGGGGCTCAGCCACAGTCTCCATCTGGCAGGACCCCTGTCCCCTCAGAGCCCCTCACTGGCCGGGGCTGGGGACACCTCTCCCCTCGAGTGCTCTCCCTCCAGGGAGTTCCCTCCCACTCAAAGCGGGGATCAGAGGAGGAGCTTGGGGTCTTGTCCTCAGCCACTCCCCAGGCTGCTGGGCTTGAAAACAAAACCAGTGGCCTGCCAGGAAAGGAAGCAGACTCAGCTGTCCTTTGTTTTTAAGAGACTCTGATGAGGGACTATTGAGTGTGGGCATCAAGGAACCCAGCTGGGTGTGAGGCCCCCTGGGACCAGCAGGGGGAGGGAAGAGAGGGCCAGGGGAGGGTTACGGCAAGAGCTATCACGGGGGAGGGCACAGCCATCACCAGAGCTGCAGGCTGGGTAGGTCGGAGCCAGCGAGAACTACCCTCACCTCTCTCCTCTCCCATCTCGGGCCAGTGCTCCCAGTGGCCAAATCCAGCCAGAAGCCAGGGGCCCTGGAACCCAGTGATGCCCTGGGCACAGAGCAGGACAGAGCAACGTGGGGCAGGGGGGTAGGCAAGGGACCCAAGCAAGGCCAACAGGCAGGGGTGCTCCCACCTGTGACGCCCAGAAAGCCTCCCAGCAAAGTCCGAGCTGGTGAGCATCACCTGTGTGAGTTGGGAGTCTCTCCAACAGAGAATGGGCAGAACCAACCCGTCGCCAGAAGGGCTCAGAACCAAGCTCAGGGCTCTGCAGCCGAAGCCAGCACTTGCAAAGTCACCCCCAACCAGCCAGAGGCCCTAGGACCCAGACACTCCGGGGTCACCACCACCCCCAGAATGGATTTTTCATGCCCCTGCTTCTCTAACCAACACCTCCCAAAATGAAGCCGAGGGCAGGGCATTTGATTGGCTAAACCAAGGTCAGGTGCTTGCAAACAACCTTGAAGAAAGCCTGGGAAAGCAAGCACCCCACATTCCAATTAGGCGGAAACCACAAAGTTGGGAGGAAGTTTCCCAGGCTGGGCAGCCAACAATGCCCACAGATACTTCTTCTAAGTCCGTGTCCTTCCGACAGTATTTCCAGACTGGGATCCTGGCCCCTGACCTTGGAGGTGTCGCCGAATTTCTCTCCCTGATGCTCATTCATAACTGTGCCCAGTGAACATTGCCTCTTTTCAAAAAACTAGTAGGGAGGCCCTGGCCAGCGTGGCTCAGTGGTTGAGTGTTGACCTGTGAACCAGGTCACGGTTCAATTCCTGGTCAGGACACATGACCCGGTTTGCAGGCTCAATTCCCAGTGGGGGGCGTGCAGGAGGCAGCCGATCAGTGATTCTCATCATTGATGTTTCTAGCTCTCTCTCCCTCTCCTTTCCTCTCTGAAATTAATAAAAACATATTTAAAAAAAATAAAACTTAAAAGAACACTAATAGGCAAAATAGGATTGACATCTCATTGCTTAATTTTTCTTTCTTTTTTGGTTCCTTTACTAGTTGTATTCTGCAAAAGTCTTTGATACTCGGCTTCGAACACATTTCATTTTGTTTCAATGGCCGATTTTTCATTATTTTCCTTTTTGTAGCCCATGCTAAAACCAGCTGGCATTTGCACTCGGGTTCCATTCAGCAGTGGGAACAGGGAAAAGAGCCTTAAACTAGATCCATGTTTCTTTCTCTTCCACGTAAAACAGGCCTAGAGGTCAGGCCGAAGCTGGCCCTGGGCCACTGCCTGAGGCTGGCAGGACCGCTCCTCCGGACAGCCGGACAGCCGGACAGCGGACAGCCGGACAGCGGACAGCTCCCCGGTGGCCTCGTCCTCACTGTCTAAGGTGGCAGCTGGCGCTCCTACATCCGCCCAGTGACAGGACGGGGTAGAAACCTACCTTTACGACACTGCTGTTTGCATCTTGTTGGCAAAACTCAGAAATGTGGCCGCACCAGGGGGCTAGGCAGGCAGTCAGCTGCAACAGCCTCGTGCTCAGGGCCGCCGGGAGAAGGGCCCCGAGGACAGGCCACGTCCTGGAGGCCAGCGGGGCTTGCCTGCGGGGTTCAGGGCACCCGAGGCACAGCTGCTTCCTTCCTTTGTACTTCTGAGCATTCCCTTTGTTCTTTCACAGCACTCCACACTCTACACTTAGTGGACTGGCTAACGCCTGTGCTTGCCTCTCCTTGGGGGCAGATATGGTATCCCCAGCAGCAGCACCGAGTCCCTGCTCAGAAGACATTGGGTCTGTGAATGAGGCTGTGCCAGTCCTCTGTGCCCGGCTCTGGGACGGGTGCTGAGGGCGCAGGGGGAGACCTGCCCTTGGCACTCATGGCCACCAGAGGAGGCCAACAGGTGCCACCAGAGGACTCCCAGAGCAGGCGAAGCGGGGAGCTGGCGTGGCTGGGCTGTGCTTTATGAGCTGCAGGCAATAAGGGGTCAGGTCCTTAAGGTGCGACTTCAAGTTCCTCTCAAGCCCAAGGTGAGAAATGTAGCCACCCGTGGCGTTCAGCATGGGGGACAGAACAGGGGGGACAGAGCAGCAGGGGGGACACAGCAGGGGGGACAGAGCAGCTGGGGGGACAGAACAGG
>NW_005871769.1:174195-183783 GCF_000147115.1 Myotis lucifugus | reverse complement strand
TAGTAAAACGAGAACGGTGGGGATAAAGCGGGTGGGGGAAACAGAACATGGGGGGGTAGAGCTAGCTGGGGGGGACAAAGCAGGGAAGCAGAACAGCTGGGGGGGAACACACCTGGGGGACAGAGCAGGGGGGACAGAGCAGCTGGGGGGGACAGAGTGGGGGGGACAGAGCAGAGAGAGTACAGAGCAGGGGGGACCATGAAGAGCTGACGAGGCTGGGGAGAGGGCTCTAGGAGGCCAGTCGGAGCGACACAAGGAGCACGGGTCCTCAGGACGGTTGGCTGGCAGACAGGATGCCCCGTGGGGGCAAGAAGGGAAGAGGTGGCTGTGGGGCTGGGAAATCGTGCGATGGTTGCGAGTGGCCTAGGAGGGAGTCTGAGGTTGGACGGAGGCCAAAGTGAGGGGTCTGAGAAAAGGAGGGGAGACCGCGCAGTGGAAGAAGACAAAGGAGGCCCTGTGCTCCGGAGCCGGCCAGCCAGGCCCCGGGGGAGTCTGGAGGAAGGAAGGGCTGGAGTGGGCCTGGCTGGAGCTGCAGCAGACAGCAGTTGGACGCCTGCGAGCCGAGCTCATGGCTCAGCAATGCCCCAGCCCTGCCAGGAGCTGCGGGCCCTGCCGCCTCCTCGCCCACCCCCCAGCCTGGCCCGACACGGGGGCTCTGAAGCTGTCCCCCGTGGGCCTCCCCTTCGCAGAACCCAGGCACGCGCACCCTCCCCACCACCCCAGCTCCCCCGGCAGCGGTGACACCGGTCACAGGCCGGGAAGGAGAGGGAGAGAAGGAAACCGGCTTCGGGCCGAGCCAGTGAGAGTTAACGTCTGCGGCGTCTGCCCGACAGGCCTAATGAGACCCAGGTGGTCCCCTGGCTCCAGCAGGAGCTGGTTCGGCGCCCGGCCGGGGAGAGGGGGCTCTGCAGCTCCAGGAGGTGGGGCCGGGCTGCTGGCGGGGGGCCCAGCACATAACTCGGCGCGGTCGCCGTCTGGGGCAGCAGACACCCAGCCGCTCCGAGCTGAACTGGCAGCATGAAGGTACGGCCCTGGGTGGGGGACTGAGCCCTTTTTGGAGAGGACCCCAGCCAGAGAGGGGACTGGGACGGCACCGGGGCTCTGGTGGCAGCTTGCTCACCTCCGAGGGCACGGAGCCTGTCTCAGAGCGGGTTTCTGGCGGGGCAGTGTGTGTGTGGGGGGCGGGGGGGGCCGCAAGTGCGCAGAAAGCAGGGGCTCTGCGGTGTCAGAACTGTGTTGAGGACCCTAATTTCCTGCCAACAGGCCCTCCTGGCCCTGCCACTGCTACTGCTGCTGCTCTCCACTCCCCACTGTGCCCCCCAGACCCCCTTGATCCGAGGAGATGGTAAGCAGCCCGTTCACAAACGCAGCCGGACCCACAGGCGGGCGGGCGGGCGGGCGGGCGGGCGGGAGGGAGAGGCTCCGAGCCAGTGTCTGGAGCCCGCCAGCTCTCAGGACTCAGCTCCTGCTCTAAGCGGGGCAGGTGGACGAGCTGACCTTCGAGCACCCCCTCTCTAAGAGCTCTTGCAATTTCTTGTGAGAGTACCCTGCCCCTAGGGACAGAGGCCAATTGTGGGGTGCACGGTGTGAGCTCTGCCTTAGCCCCTTCCTCCCCTCCCCGGCCCCCAGCTCTGGAGAAGTCCTGCCTTCAGCAACCCCTGGACTGCGACGATATCTACAGCCAGGGCTACCAGACCGACGGCGTGTACCTCATCTACCCCAAGGGGCCCAGCGTGCCGGTGCCCGTCTTCTGCGACATGACCACTGAGGGCGGGAAGTGGACGGTGAGTGGGAGGAGGAAAACAGAGGCCCAGTTCTGGTCCCAGCATGTGACCAGGCTGCACCTCTGGGAACCTCAATTTCTTCATCTCTGTCCCCACAGCATAGTTTGTAAGCTGCTGTCAACAGTGAATTCTAGGGGCACGTAATCCCCATAATAACTCTTGGAGGAAGGTTTCTTTTATAAAGGAACTGAAGCCCAGAGAGGTGAAGTAACTTACTCAACATCACACAGCCAACACGGACTCCTACCCTGGCGTTTGACACCGTCCTAACCTCTTCCCAGCACTAGCAGCTGCTCGAGGGGTGCCAGTGTGCGCCTGGTTTCAGCTCCCTGCTCAGTCCTCTAACAAACCACCTTAGTGCCTCAGGGTCCAGTCCGGGGTGAGGCCCTGTCCACTGGACCTTGCAAACCCAGGCCTGTCATCTCTGCTCCAGGTTTTCCAGAAGCGATTCAATGGCTCAGTGAGTTTCTTCCGGGGCTGGAACGACTACAAGCTGGGCTTCGGCCGTGCAGATGGGGAGTACTGGCTGGGTAAGGCGGGGCCCGGGCAGGCGGGGGGCCCCCGGGCCAGGGCCTGGCTGACCTGCTGCCCCTCCGCAGGGCTGCAGAACCTGCACCTCCTCACGCTGAAGCAGAAGTACGAGCTGCGAGTGGACCTGGAAGACTTTGAGAACAACACGGCCTATGCCAAGTACGCCGACTTCTCCATTGCGCCCAACGCAGTCAGCGCCGAGGAGGACGGCTACTCCCTCTATGTGGCAGGCTTCGAGGACGGCGGGGCAGGTACCCTCCTGGCAGGCGGAGGGGGTGGGGAAGGCGGGCTGTCCCTGACCCTGGTGGCCCCTCTCCCTTCCTGGCTCCCAGCCAGCCCCGCAGCCCTGGAGCAGCCACACCCGCTGCCCGGGAGCAGCTGCTTCCCTTTGTGCAGCTCAGCACCCAGGCTCTGGCTAGGGAAGGGCGCCTCCCCTCCCGTCAGCTCAGCCTCCACAGCAGCCCCTCTTCCCGCCAGGCGACTCCCTGTCTTACCACAGCGGCCAGAAGTTCTCCACCTTCGACCGCGATCAGGACCTCTTCCTGCAGAACTGCGCTGCCCTCTCCTCAGGAGCCTTCTGGTTCCGAAGCTGCCACTTCGCCAACCTCAATGGCTTCTACCTGGGTGGCCCCCATCTCTCCTACGCAAACGGCATCAACTGGGCCCAGTGGAAGGGCTTCTACTACTCCCTCAAGCGCACGGAGATGAAAATACGCCGGGCCTGAGGCCTGGCCCCAAGCCCCTGCTCCTGGCTGCTGGCCTCCAGGAGCGCTCCCCTTGCTGGGCCTGCACCCCCCTGCACCCCTCCCCCATCAGCTCTGCTTCTCACAGGGCTTTATGGCTCAGCTCACCTTCACACCAGGCGTCCACCCGAGCCAGGCCTCTCCCCCTCCACCTGAGGCGAAGCTGCCAACCAGTTCCCAGGCCTCCTCTGCCTCCGCCCAAACCGAGCCAGGAGCTGCTCGCCCAGGCGGCAGGCTGGTGTTCCCCTTAGCCAGCCTCCTTCCCGCGGCTCATCTGCCGGGGCGCGCCTGGCGTGATCCGCACCCCGAGTACGCTAGGCCACCTGCGTGGCCGCCATCACACACCCTAGCAACCCCCCTGGCTGTTCTCAGAGCGTCTCACCCTTAGCTTCCTCCCACCAACTCCTTCTCTAGTGGTGAGCACCGTGGGCCCCTCGCCCCATCTATCACCTCAGCTTCCCTGCTTCCTGTCCCAGGCCCCCAAAGTGTATTTCACCACAGCTCCAGCACGCACCCCAAACAGCCACAAGCCGGGCAGGCAGATGAGGTCGGGTCACCGGAGCACAGGCCGCCGTGGGAGGCTGGAAGCAGGCGGGGGAGGAGGTCTCAGCCTCAGGAGGGCGAGTGGGCTGTGGAGGTTGTACGTGCAACTGCATCTGTTGGCTCTCAACGTGGGGCCTGGCTCCTCCTTCCCCTTCCTAACAGCACCCGCCCTCCACTCCAAAGACACGCGGAGTTAGCACCAGAGGGAAACTTCTATTTCACAGGCCTCATTTTTATGGCAAAGAGAACGACTAATAAAATTACATAATAAAAATAGAATACTGAGAAGGCTCGCCCGGGGAATAGGGGTTTCCTGATCCTGTCGTGGCTCGGTGGTGGCTCAGGTGGCTGCTTAAGGCTGTGGGGTGGGTCTCAGAGGAGCCTCAGGATAGTCCCAAGCCAAGCTTCCCCTGCCGGGCCTGGGCCCTGGGTCTCCCCCGGCACACGCTGTGGGCCTCAGGGCTCCTGGAGGTCAGGCAGGTCAGCCAGCAGCATCGGGGAATCCATCTGGATCTCACGCTGCAGAGACTCGATGTCAGAAGGGTTCATGCCGTGGCCCTCGAGCCAGTCAGCCAGCAGGGATGCTGAGAGCGAGGCCGAGTCTGTCTGGCTGCAGGGAAAGGGGAGCAGGGAGAGTTGTTACCGGGGCTGGCTGGCTGCAGGGAAAGGGGAGCAGGGAGAGTTGTTACCGGGGCTGGCTCCCCCGCCTGCCCCCCAAGGCACGTTCCTCCTGCACCAGGAACCCAGCTGCGCTCCAGAAGTTCGGTCCAGCCAACTCACCCATCCTGTGGCCCATCCGCCACGCCCATATCGAAAGACTGGCTGAGGAATTCTTCCAGGTTAAAGCCAACGCCATAACCGGCCCCACTGCCCTTTGGCGTGCCCGAGAATGCGGGGGGCAGAGGGTCCTCCACCTGCAGGGGATATTGGCAGGTTACGACGCAGGCACCACCAAGAGCGGACTGCGGTCTGCAGGGAACCCGTCCTGATACTGCTCTAGACTCCGCCTGGATGCCCGCCATGGGTGCCAGCGCCAGCCTCGACAATCCCTGCGAGCTGGCTGGGCCCCTCTCAGCCACCTGCTCATCAGCATTATGCTCCTCCTACGAGCATGGGCATATGTTCAGAGAGAAAGCCTCTGCTGCTCACTTTTCATGGAACAAGACACACCTCCAACAGCAAGGACTTCCCACACCCATGTCCCTGGGCCCAGGTCCAGGGGTCCGCACGGCCAGGCTTCTCTCTCACCTGAGACTTGGACAGCTGCTGGGTCACCAGGTTGACATCGGGTGACTCTGAGGTGGAGGGTTGAGGGGTCCCCCTGGGGTTTGGAGGGGCTGGGCCAGGTGGGAAGTAAGGCAGAACACCCAGGGTGCTGGAACCAGGCATCCCAGGGGGTGGCACAAGCGACTGGGGGGCCAGGAGGCTGGAGGTGGTGGTGGTCTGGAGTGGAGCAGGGCCAGGCACAGGCCTAGGAGGGCCAGCAGGGTGGGGAGCAGGGCCAGCGGCTGGGCAGGCCGGCTGTGGTGCAGGACCAGGGGTGGCGCCTGCAGGTGGTGGGGGTCCAGTGGGCTGGGCTACAGAGCCAGCAGGACTGGTGGGCCGGGCCGGAGGTGTTGTTACTGTGGCAGGGGCTGGTGCAGGGGTGGGGGCTGGGGGCTGGGCCATCCGAGTCCAGCGCTCCAGCAGGCTGCGATCATTGTCACTAAGCACCAGCCCAGCCAGGGGATCGGTGGAGGGGCCCCCAGAGGCCCCGGTCCCTCGCTCCTTGCGCTCCCGCTCCTGCCGCCGCTTTTCCCGCTCCTTTGCTCGCTCCTGCCTCCGCCGCCGCTTCTCTTCCCGCTCACGCTGGCGCTCCTGGGCTGTCACTGGCTTCCGAGGCTCCGGTGCTTCTAGGGGGGCACTGGGCCCATCTACAGGGAAGTTGAACAGGGGGAAGGTAAGAGCCAGTGGCCCTGCCCAGAGTCCCCCTCCTGCCACCCATTCCCCAGTCAGCAGCTGCTTCTGGAAGGCACCTCGGAGCCGGCTCCGCAAGGACTTGAGCAGGGCAGCTTTGAGGGCTGCCTTGGTGTTGTCGGAGATGGCACCCTCCCTCTTTGGAGGGGCTGGTTCACTGGCCAACGCGGGGGGTGGCTGCAGGGTCATATCAATGGTGTCCGGTGCAGGGCCAGGGCACGGCAGTGGAGCTGGCGGAGGTGACTCCATGGCACAGTCCCCACTGGGAGCCCAGGAACTGAGCATCTCAATGTCGGGGCAGCTAGGCTCACTGGCCACAGGCTGCAGAGAAGGCTGGAAGCGTATCTGCTGGCGGATGCCCTCGCGCCTGGCATGAAAGTCCTCAATCTCGGCCACAATGGCCTCCTTAATCCGCTCCCGGGTGAGGGCTTCCCGGTCAAAGGCAAAGTCAAAGGGTGGGGCACAGTCAGGCTCATCATCAGGGTCATGGTACTTGGCCAGGAAGGGGTGGCGAAGGGCAGCAGCTGCTGACATGCGGGCACTGGGCTCAAAACGCAGCATTCGCCCCAGCAGTGAGAGGGCCTGGCGGTCAGCACCTGGGTACACTGTCTCCCAGGGCACAGGCTGGCGTGGTGGCAGACTCTGAATATATGCCCGTACCCTTTCAGCCCCTACAGCCTGAATCACAGCTGGCGATGGGGTACCCAACACCATCATGATCAGCTGCAGCTGGTGTACATAGTTTTTGCCTGGGAAGAGCTGGCGCCTGGCCAGCATCTCACCAAAGATGCAGCCCACGGACCACAGGTCAATAGCCTGCGTGTACTCATGCAGCGACAGCATGAGCTCAGGGGCACGGTACCAGCGCGTGGCCACATATTCGGTCATGAAGTACTGATGCTCAGCAGGCGAGGTGCACAGGCCCCGCGCCATGCCGAAGTCACCGATCTTGAGCTCACAGTTCTCATTCACCAACAAGTTAGAGGGCTTGAGGTCACGGTGGATGACCTGAGCCGAGTGCATGTACTTGAGGCCCCGTAGCAGCTGGTACAGGAAGTAGCGCACGTGCTCCAGGGTGAGCGGCTGCGAAGAGTGGATGATCTGGTGCAGGTCGCTCTCCATCAGGTCCAGGACCACGTAACTGGAAGGGACAGGGAAGAGGCATGGCTGTCTGGCCCACACTCCAGCCCCAGCCTCACATGCCCTCCTGACTGCAGACATGTAATGGCCTTACCCGCAGATTCTGTAGGGGCCAACAGCATGGTATAAAGATCCTAGAGTCTCTACAGCTTTTCCATGAACTTAAGTGAAGTTAGATCCCTTTCTCTCCAGACCTATTTCCCCATGAGAAAGTGAGGTTGCACTAAACCAGGGCTGGCCAAGAGTTTTCGTTTGGCAGCCATCTCTATTATTTGGGAGTGGCTGCTTGAAAGACTATGATGAAAACTGGTATCTTGTCCATTTTCTGTAGGAACATGTTCTGTGATTGACTAGTGATGTCTGCTGTGGGAAAAGGAGGGTGTGGTTATAGTCGAGTGTCCTCCATTCGCCATCCATATTCTGAGAGTCTATAAAATTGTAGCACCTGTCCTCTTCCTGAGGAATCACAGCTGTCCCTGGGAATGCCCTAAGGCAGTGGTTCTCAACCTTCCTAATGCCGAGACCCTTTAATACAGTTCCTCATGTTGTGGTGACCCACAACCATAAAATTATTTTCGTTGCTACTTCATAACTGTAATGTTGCTACTGTTATGAATCGTAATGCAAATATCTGATATGCAGGATGTATTTTCATTGTTACAAACTGAACACAATTAAAGCATAGTGATTAATCACAAAACAATAAGTAATTATATATGTGTTTTCCGATGATCTTAGGTGACCCCTGTGAAAGGGTCGTTCAACCCCCAAAGGGGTCGCGACCCACAGGTTGAGAACCGCTGCCCTAAGGGACCACTGGTCCTGAAACCGTGGGAATTTTCTGGCCTGCCTTACAGAGGTTCAGCTGTCCTTCCAGAACGGTGGCAACCCGGTCCCAGCCTTCAGAAAACATCCCAGTCCAGCCTCCTCTCCCAACACCCGTCCTTACACAGACGTAAACTCGCCGTAGGGCACGGTGGGCCTCAGGATGTCCTTGATGGCGATGATGTTGTCATGCTTGAAGTGCTTGAGGATCTTCAGCTCCCTGAGGGTCCGCTTGGCATTAGTCACCACATCAAACGCATTAGGGATCTTCTTAATGGCCACCTGCTGGCCTGGGAGCAGAGGAAAGGCAGATACTGTAAGGTCCCTGGGGCAGCTGCAGTGGCACAAGGCCGCCTTCAACACCTCCCATCAGGATGCAAATAACAGTAGCTGCTGTATACTGAGCACCTACTAGTGCCAAGCCCTGTGCTAAGCACTTTACAGACATGATCAGGTTCTCCCTTCTCATCCACCAGCTGAGACAGTTACTAACAGCTCAACGTTAGATGAGGAAATCTCATCTCAGTAATTTACTGGGGGTGGCATAGCTAGTGAGTGGTAGTCTAGACTCCCTAATGCCTGCTCATTCTACCGCCCTACCTCTGCCCAGCACAGGATCTCCAACCGGGTCCAATCGGGACTCGTTTTTCTAAGGAGGAAGTCGGCTGATGTGCTGGCAAAACCATCATGGCGGGTCTCTGAGACCCGTGCCCAACACAGAGCCTGGCGCCCAGATGGCACCCACCCCATGTGTGACTTAAACCAGAATCTGCGTCCCAGCCTTCCCTCCTGGCTGTCTGGGACGGAGGCGGTTTCCACACCTGGCACAGGACACCCGGGGCGGCTCACCGGTCAGGCGGCGGCGGGCGGAGGACACCACCCCGTAGGCGCCGTTGCCGATGGTCTCGATGATCTCGTACTCGTCCCCCACGTCAAAGGTCACGTCCAAGGAGCGAGCTTTCAGCAGGGCCAGGTTCTTGGCCGCTACGGAGGCAGCGGTGCTGGCGGGCTCCGCCTTCCCTAGCCCGGGGGGCTCCCCAGAGCCGTCCTCGCCGTCTTCCTCCTTCAGGGGCTCGGCCATGGCGCCTGCGTGGAAACGCTGGAGAGGGGAGGCCGGCCCGCCAGGACCTCAGTTTCCCCTCTGAGGCTGGGGGGCAGGACCAGGGAACTTCCAAGTTCCCTAAGCCGATGGAGACCGGGTAGGAGGCACAGAGGGTGGCTGGCACGTGGGAGACGTCCACACCGGGGCTCGGGGCTCGGGGCTCGGGGCTCAGGTCCGGTGAACGCAGGGTCGGGTGGGGGAGGCGCCCGAAGCGCGGTCCAGGAAGAAAGGGAGGGGCGGGGCACCGGCTGTCCCCGGCTTACACTCACCGACCGCGCCTCGCCGACGCCCCTCGGGCTCTCGGAGGTCCCCGCGGGTCCCCGGCCTCCGGCCCAGTGGAGGGGACCCCGAAAGCTCACTCGTTCAAGGCCGCCGCCACCACCTCAACGTCGCGCTGTGCCCCTCGGGGCCCTCCGCCCCGCCTCCCAAGACCACGCTCCCTCCAGCCTCTGGCCAATCGCCGGGGGATTCTGCGGAGTTCCCACCCCCTCTGTTTTCTGATGCAACTTTGTGAGTGAGTGCATCAGGAATGGTCAGAGACAAGGAGAACAGAGCTGCTCTTTCTCTCATTTCCTGCACCCACCCATTTGCCACCGTTTCTCCCATCTACTCAATATCCTCCTTTATTTCTTTGTTAACTAACTTTTAAATACATTTTATTGATTTTTTATAGAGAGGAAGGGAGAGGGATAGAGAGTTAGACACATCGATGAGAGAGAAACATCGATCAGCTGCCTCCTGCACACCCCCTACAGGGGATGTGCTCACAGCCAAGATACATGCCCTTGACCAGACTCGAACCTGGGACCCTTCAGTCCGCAGGCCAACGCTCTATCCACTGAGCCAAACCGGTCAGGGCATGTTAACTAACTTTTAGAATTAAGTTTACCGTGAGAGGTTTTTAACCCAGAGTTTGGATCATCGGCAATTACATCACTTTTGGCATGCACGCAGGTATAAATGG
>NW_005871769.1:158845-173874 GCF_000147115.1 Myotis lucifugus | reverse complement strand
CCGGAGCCCGAGCGGGCAGAGCCCCCGCAGCTTGGTGCCCGAGCCCCGCCCCGCGCGCGGCAGTTCCCGGTTCACAGCAGATGCTGAGCCGCGCCGGGCGGCGGCGGGACCGGAGAGGAGGCGCTCAGCGGGCGTCGGGGCCCCGAGGAGGAGGGTTCGGAGCGCGGGGTTTCCCCGGTGGAAGCGGGGGAGGCGGGCCAGGGGGGAGCCTGGCGGCGCACGCAGCGCGGGGTCCGGCTTTGCCCAGAGTCGGGGCGCGCTGGGCCCCGTGTCCGCGGCCCTGGGTCTCCGGGGGTCCACCAGGGCGGAAAGCGCGTCCAGACCGGATGAGTTTTGGTGAGCCTGTGGCTACACTTTCCAAATGGTGTCGTTATGTTCCCCACTATTGTGTTTTTTAAAACCTTTTATTAAAACATACAGGACGTTCCACTAATTTTCACAAACAATATGCCAGTGTATTGAATTCAGATGAAAGAAAAACGCATTTAAAAAACCCATTACCAGCTCTTGGCAGGCCCTTCCCTCTTCCGGTGGTGACAGTGTTATCCTGTTTCCGGTGGGAGTGGGCTCCTGGGTGCCGCGGGGATAGGCCTTTTTGGAGGCTCCCGTGGTGGGAGGAGCTGTGGTAGAAGCTGTATTTCTGTGGAATTGCAGCCTAGGCTGGCACAGTCCCATCGCCCTCATCTAGTCCTGGAGGACGTGCATGCAGCTGGGGATGCAGAGCGAGCAGCAAAGCCAGTGTCCAGGCCCCTTTCCCCGGGAGCTGGTCCCAGCAGGCTGGTTGCGGTCCATGAGGCCTTTGTGGTGGCCACGTGACTCCGGGCCATGTGGACTCATGCAGGGGAGCCAAGAGGGCGCCAGAAGCCACGAGGGCAAGAGCACAAGAGAGAAAACTCCTTGTTTAGGAGATTAAATATCTCTCAGCCTGGCCAGTGTGGCTCAATGGTTGGGCATCGACCTATGAACCAGGAGATCACCAGTCTGAGCAAATGCCTGGGTTATGGGCTCAACCCCCAGTAGGAAGCGTGCAGGAGGCAGCCGATCAATGATTCTCTCTCATCATTGATGTTTCTATCTCTCCCTTCCTCTGTGAAATAAAAATAAACCTCTCAAATCATCCTGAGCTTGCAGTGGCCACACCTACTCTGGCCAGTGACCTGTTCCCGGGTGTGACTGACAAACAAGTACCTTCTGTCACCCAGACTTCACTGGGCTTGCGTCTGTTCCGGCCTGTCCAGTCCCTCCCCACAGCGATCTGCAGGGGGAATAGACCAATAGACAGTGCTTCCTGGCAAAGCTGCACCAGTGGGTGCCCATATTTGGCCTTCCCCACTCCTTTCCTGTTATTAGTAACTATGTTGAATTACAATGTGATCAATAGTTTTTGTTAACTCTTCCATACCTTTTTTTTTGCATTGAATTTTAAGAGTTTTATTGGGATACATACATTGTCATAGAAAAGTAGATACTACATTTTTAAAAACTCAACATTAGAAAATATATTTAGGAGCACTAGTCAGTATCAATATTAGAACAAATAGGTATCTAGTATTTAGACCAGCCATGGGCAAACTACGGCCCGAGGGCCAGATCCGGCCCGTTTGAAATGAATAAAACTAAAAAAAAACAACAAAAGACCGTACCCTTTTATGTAATGATGTTTACTTTGAATTTATATTAGTTCACACAAACACTCCATCCATGCTTTTGTTCTGGCCCTCCGGTCCAGTTTAAGAACCCATTGTGGCCCTCGAGTCAAAAAGTTTGCCCACCCCTGATTTAGACCCATAAAGATCAGTCCTAGCTCAGTGGATAGAGCGTCCGCCTGCGGACTGAAGGGTACTGGGTTGGATTCCAGTCAGGGGCACATGCCCGGGTTGCGGGCTCGATCCCCAGTAGGGGGCGTGCAGGAGGCAGCCGCTCAATGATTCTCATCATTGATGTTTCTATCTCTTCCTCTCTGAAATCAATAAAAACATTTTTTTTTTTGGAAAAAAGATCATATGGGCCTCCTGAGTTAAGGTTGAACTACAGTGGAACCTCGGTTCTCAAATTTAATTCGTTCCGGAAGGCTGTTCGAGAAGCAATTTGTTTGAAAATCAAATCATTTTTTTCCCATTAGAAGTAATATAAATTGAATCAATCCGTTCCAGACCCCAAATGATTCCATTTTAATCTTTCTTATATATAGTGCATGTCTAATGTGCTGTTTAATCTGTAAACAAACACTTATTAAACTTGTTGAACCACCCCTACTAGCCTTAAACAAATTTTTAGTATAAATCTGCTTCTGAAATGCTATCGCCGGCTGCTTTTCATTTATCCAGCACCATCAGCTTTTCTGCCTGTTCACTTGGCTGTGATGTTTTGGTGAGCACTTTCGCATCCTCGGCAACATTAGTACTCTTGGTTGACTCTCTCTGTTTTAATTGTGCTAACCATTCTCCTTTGTTTGTTGCCTGATGGATGCGTTGTGTCCTGCTGAGGTATCAGCATGAAAGGGTTGTCAGGTCCAAAACAAGTTTTGGTCCACAGCCAAGACATTTTTTTCTGTGAACAACTTGGCCGAGAGCTGAATTGTTCCAGATGGGGGGCCTTCGAGAAACGAGGCTTGATTGTATAAAATTTGTTACTGATTTTCCTGACAGCATAGCAAAAAGCCAAATTATCAGTTACATGATTGAACACAAAGAAACCATCCTTGTGGGTGTGAGAACAGTCAGGAGCCAAAAACCAGGATCACAGGCTTTATTAGGGGAAAGAGACCTGCCGGGCTGTCTCCCAATGGGAGAGCAGCAACCCGTGCAGAGGTGAGCCCGCCTTTTGAGGGGCGGAATGGGAAGGAATGGGGGCTTAGTGTGCTCAGTGTGTGCTGATTGGTGGCTTAATGTATGGTCCATACAGGAACAAGGGCTTAGGGCAGGGGTCCTCAAACTACGGCCCGCCGAAAACATTTATCCGGCCCGCCGGGTGTTTTTGCCGCTGCTGCCTGTCCTGCTTAGCAGCCGACTCGTCCCGGGCCGCAGTGCGCATGTGTGGAATGTCAGGGACAGTGAACTGGCCCCCTGTTTAAAAAGTTTGAGGACCTCTGGCTTAGGGTATTTGGCAGGTGTGGATTGGTGGTCCAATGTATAGTCCATATAAGGTACATGGTTAGTCACTCAGGTATTTCCGGGCTGCAGGTTACGTCATACTCCGCCCACCAGTTCGGGGGAAGGGAGGATCTATCGGTGGGAAGTGAACGTTTTGTATCACTGAGGCCTGAAAAGAACGTTTGATGGCTTTTCCATAGGTGATGCAGATGATCTTCCCTAACTGTGAAATGTGTGCAACACGGCCTGTGGTGCCCTCCAGTGTAAGGAGAGGTGTACAAAGGAGGACACATAAGCACGTCTTTCAGGGAACAAAGTGGACAGCTATGTGATGGTTCTGTCTGATCCAGGAATAAAACAGGAAATATCAGAAGAAACTCAAAAACTGTATGCTTTGAATTCTTCTCTATAAGTATGTCAGCTAGGCTATTTATACAAGTTACAGACTTCAGCATGCTTCTGGCAAAACTTGCTGATTCTCATTTACTTTCCAACCCATCATGAGCTGCTCTGCTCTACCCCCACTAGGCCCGACTCCTGGAAGAGTCGTCAGTTACTTGACTATATTCAAATCCAGTGGACACTCTTCTGTCGTTGGCTCACTGAGCTCTGCGGCATGTGCCACAACTGACCACTTCTTAGGAAAAAAATGTTACACGTGGTTCAAAAGGCTTAAGTGAAAAATCTTGGTCCCACCCTAGGGGCCACTTTTATAATTTCTTACTGGAAGTAAGAAACAAGCAATATAAATTCAACACAAGCAATTACTAATACACATTCTTACCCACCTTCCCTTTAATGTACACGAGGTAGCATTTTACATACTTTTTCTGAAGATCATTAGGTATCAGTAACCAAAGAGGTCTCTCATACTTTTATTTTTTTTAATTGATTTCAGAGAGGAAGGGAGAGGGAGAGAGATAGAAACATCAGTGATGAGAGAGAATCATTGATCGGCTGCCTCCTGCACACCCCACACTGGGGATCGAGCCCACAACCCAGGAATGTGCCCTGATTGGGAATCGAACCGTGACCTCCTGATTCATAGGTCGATGCTCAACCACTGAGCCATGCCGGCCGGGCTTATTCTTTTTTTTTTTTTAAACATCTGGAACCTGTACCCTCAACCTTCTGTGGTCTTCCAGCATTTCATACTACTCATCACTCATTTATTGGGCATTCTTTTTTAAAAAAATATATATTTTATTGATTTTTCACAGAGAGGAAGGTAGAGGGACAGAGAGCTAGAAACATCAATGAGAGAGAAACATCGATCAGCTGCCTCCTGCAAACCCCCCACTGGGGATGTGCCCGCAACCAAGGTACATGCCCTTGACCGGAATCGAACCTGGGACCCTTCAGTCCACAGACTGACGCTCTATCCACTGAGCCAAACCGGTTAGGGCAATTTATTTATTTTTGGGTTTTTTAAATATATTTTATTGATTTTTTACAGAGAGGAAGGGAGAGGGAAAGAGAGTTAGAAACATCGATGAGAGAGAAACATTGATCAGCTGCCTCCAGCACACCCCCTACCGGGGATGTGCCTGCAACCAAGGTATATGCCCTTGACTGGAATCGAACCCGGGACCCTTCAGTCCGCAGGCCGACGCTCTATCCACTGAGCCAAACCAGTCAGGGCTCTTTTTTTCATAAGAGGTGTTTTGAGATATAATTCACATGCCCTGAAACATTGACAATGTGTAATTCAGTGTTTTATAGTATGTTGACAGTTGTGCAACCATCACCACTACACAGTTTGAAAACATTTTCATATCCCACAAAGAAACCCGTTCATAATCACTCCTTGTTTCCCCTCACCGTCCCCGGCAACCACTGACGTGGTGCGCAGGCAACTGTTAGTCTGCAGGGGGCGATAGGCTTCCCTGCTTCCCTGCTTCCCTCAGCTGCTCTGGCTCCTGGTGCCACCTCTGGGGCAGGGTGGCCTGTGGACGAGCAGACAGGATGTTCCCTCCCAAGAAGGGGGCCGGTTTAACAGATGAATCTGCAGACGACCTGCCTGTCCTCAATGGGAGCATCTTGGGCACCACTGTAACAGGTGGCGAGGGGACCTTAGAACTCACCTAGGGGTAGCGACTGAGCTGTGACCCCCTCAGCGTAGGCAAGCCTCGGCCCCCTGGGAACCTCTGTCTTCTCTGCCAGGTGAGGGCAGTGAGCTCTTGCCCCGTCATGCAGGCAGAGTCTTTAGGGGGTTGGTCTAAATTATAACTGGCTCTAGGCCTGATCTGAACGTGGATCCTGCTATTAACCACACAAACGGAAGCGGCTGGGAGTGGGCAGGACTCAGCAGGCTGGAGGGAGTGGTGAGGGTGGGAGCGTGGCATGCCTGGCGACTTATTCTCCTACCTTCAACCCGGAGTGATCAGTTAAGACTGCATCAGGCTGCAAGTAACAGAAACGCACCAACCTAGCTTAAACACACATGGCGATTTCTTTTTCTTTCATCATAAGAAATCCAGGGGACTTTGCTGGCCTTGGTTTTGCTGCTCAGTAATGCTTGTGGGGGACTAAGGCTCTGTCTTTCCGCGTTGCCGGTACCCTGCTGACAGCTGGCCTCTTAACTCAGGGCTGCAGGATGGCTGCTGCCTCCAGCGTCAGATTCATGCTGCAAATACAAAAAAGGAGGGAGGCTGCTCTATCTGTCCTGTCATCACAAGAGCAAACGCCTTCCTGGTAGCCCCCAGCAGACATGCACTTACATCTCCTTAGAACTGTCACGTGGCCACCACCAGCTGCCAGGGAGGCCCAGAAATAAAGTGCTTAGATTGGTACATTGTGGGAAGCACGGGTCTTGGTTGGAATGTCGGTGAGGAGGATTCTCCGAGAGGTCACGGGCCTCTGTGGGACCTTGCCAAAGGCAGCAGCCCCTACCTTGACTTTTCCAAACAAGTCCCATCCCCCAGGGTGTTTTGCTAGAATCTCTATGTTTAGTCTTTAAAGACCCGACCTTGTAGAAGCATATCCAGTGCTTTCTCAAGGATGCTTACCCTGCTGATTGTATCTAGAGGTTAATTTGAGTTCAAGCTGTTAGGACAGTAAAAGCCAAAGGAGGCAGGAGAACAGGGTTGCTTTTTACTTCTACAGTAAAACAGTCCCTTAGCCTCTCTTTCACAGAAACGTGTGTGAGAGCAAGCTGTTCATCCGTTGCTCAGGGTCTGCCGGTCAGCCCGGCAGTACATTGTCCCCCAAATCAGGGTTTGTTAGGAAGGAATGCGTGGAGAACAGATATTGAATAACTAAAAGGCAAAGCCAGAGCTACTGGTCAGAAGGGCAGGTGGGAGGTGACTAGTGCCCAAGACCAAGAGAGGCAGGCCCCTTCTAGGCGGCCCTGAAGGCTGGCAGCCTGTGGGAGATTCCCCAGCCCAGGGTCCATCTTCTCCCCCGTGCAACCACCTCCTCATCTCGCCCTGCCCTGGGGGCTCCCATGCTCTGTCTAAAAGGTGGCGGGTGCCAAGGCTTCACTTAGTCCAGAGCCTAGTGTCTCCCAGGTGACAAGCAGTATGGCCACAGGTGGGTGTGAGGCAGGCGCTGGCTGGCAGCTTCGGCCTGTCCCTCAGCTCTGTGACACAGTCACACCACAGAGCTCACATGCACACAGCCCACTTCGGTTCACAGGAGCAGGACATGCTTATACCCACACGGTGCACGAAATACAGGAGCATAACTCTGCACACATGTGCACGTGCACAGGGAGTCAGGGACGCACAACTCACACGCAGATTTGCACAAACATGCACAGAGGTTTGCACCCAGGAACAGTACACAGGGACACATGCAGATAGAACACACACACACACACACACACACACACAACCTTTCCTCCCCTCCATTGCTTCTACTTGGCCTGCTTTTGCCTCAGCACATGGAGTGCCCAGAACAGCCTTTCTCTGCACAGTCCTGAGGGAAAGAGGAAGGAATGGGCACGTGCCTTCCCCACAGGAGACTGCTGGTCTGATCAAATAACTGAATCGATACCCCTCCCCTGGGAACTGACCTTTAGGCCACTTCACAATGGACAGTCCACTTGCTGAGACCACATTCCACTTCTAAGATCATTATCTTTCCCCCCTGGAGTTTCCCAGAATCCGGACCCGTCCAGAGAATTCTCCGCCCAGAAAAAGTCCGCCTAGAGCAGTGGTCGGCAAACTGTGGCTCGGCAAACCGTGGCTCACGAGCCACACGCGGCTCTTTGGCCCCTTGAGTGTGGCTCTTCCACAAAATACAGGCTCTTCCGCAAAATACCGACTTCTGGGCATGGGCCACGAAGTTTCAATCGCACTGTATGTGCGCGCCCGTGCGTGGTATTTTGTGGAAGAGCCACACTGAAGGGGCCAAAGAGCCGCATGTGGCTCGCGAGCCAAGGTTTGCCGACCACAGGTCTAGAGTTCTTTTAAAACCGCTGACTCTGGCCCTAGCTGGTTTGGCTCAGTGGATAGAGCGTCGGACTGCGGACCAAAGGGTCCCAGGTTTGATTCCCCTGGGCTTGATCCCCAGTTGGGGTTGTGCAGGAGGCAGCTGATCCATGATTCTCATTATTGATGTTTCTATCTCTCTCCCTCTCCCTTCCTCTCTGAAATCAATAACAATATATTTAAAAAACAAAAACCTCTGAGTCTGTCTTTGGGGGCTGGCGCCATTTTGGGGCTCAGCCCATCTGGAATCCAGATGACCTGATAAAGTTATAATCCCTTACCACTTCGGCCTCGTGCATTCCTCCTTTGGCGACCCTGACAGACTGTGGTAGCACTGCTTCACCGGGAGAGACCAGGGCCTGCTGAGAGAGGCGGAGCTTCCTAGTATAAACTCCCAGGGCCCCCTTGAACCCCCACCAAACACGCACGCAGACTAGCTGGGTTGCCCACTTGTGCTTTATGCCAAGTGTATTTTATTTTACTTTTTCTTTAAAAAATATCTTTATTGTTGAGTATTACAGATGTCCCCCTTTCCTCACCCAATTATCCCCCTCCACCTGGTTCCTGCCAGGTCTTCACCACCCTGTGTCTGTCCCTGGCTTCCAGAGGCCTGTGTGGGTGGGCTGAGTCTACAGGTCAGCGGTTCTCAACCTGTGGGTCGCGACCCCTTTGGCGGTCGAACGACCCTTTCACAGGGGTCGCCTAAGACCATCCTGCATATCAGGCATTTACATTACGATTCATAACAGTAGCAACATTACAGTTATGAAGTAGCAACGAAAATAATTTTATGGTTGGGTCACAACATGAGGAACTGTATTTAAAGGGCCAGAAGGTTGAGAACCACTGCTATAGGTAATGCATGTATGCATATAAATTCTTTGGTTAATCTCTTCCCTCACCCTCTCCTCTTCCCTCTGGGATTCATCAATCTGTTCCATGTTTCCATGCCTCTGGTTTTAGTTTATTCATCAGTTTATTTTGTTCATTAGATTCCTTGTTTGTTTATTTTTATTTTTAGATTCAAGAGTTGATATTATGTATTTATTGCCATTTTATTGTTCATATTTTTATCTTTTCTTTCTTCTTCTTTTTCCTCCTCATCCTCCTCTTCCTCCTCCTCTTTCTCCCCTTCCTCCTCTTCTTCCCCTTCCTCCTCTCTCTCCCCTTCCTCCTCCTTCTTTTTCCCTTCAACATTTCATGTAACACTGATTTGGTGGTAATGAACTCCTTTAGCCTTTTCTTCTCTGTGAAGCTCGTTATCTGACCTTCAATTCTAAATGACAGCTTTGCTGGGTAGAGAAATCTTGGTTGTAGGTCCTTGCTATTCATCACTTTGAATATTTCTTGCTTATCCCTTCTGGCCTGCAAAGTTTCTGTTGTGAAATCAGCTGACAGTCCTTTGCATGCTTCCTTGCAAGTAACTAACTGGTTTTCTCTTGCTGCTTTTAAGATTCTTTCTTTGTCTGTAACCTTTGGCATTTTAATTATGATGTGTCTTGGTGTGGCTTTTTGGGTTCTTCTTTTTTTAAAAATATATTTTATTGATTTTTTACAGAGAGGAAGGGAGAGGGATAGAGAGTTAGAAACATCGATGAGAGAGAAACATCAATCAGCTGCCCCCTGCACACCCCACACTGGGGATGTGCCTGCAACCAAGGTACATGCCCTTGACCAGAATCAAACCCGGGACCCTTCAGTCCACAGGCCGACGCTCTATCCACCGAGCCAAACCAGCTAGGGCTTTTTTTTTTTTTTTTTAAAGAATTGTATTTTACTTTTATTTTTGTTGATCCTCACCTAAGCATATTTTTCCATTGATTTTTAGAGAGAGTGGAAGGGAGAGGGAGAGACACAGAGAAACATCAATGTAAGAGAGACACGTCAATTGGTTGCCTCCTGCACGCACCTTGATCACAGCTGGGGAACCTGCAACTAATCCTTGACTGGGATCAAACCCAGGACCCTTCAGTCCGTGGGCCAACGCTCTATCCACTGAGCCAAACCAGCTAGGGCTGGGTTCATCTTGTTTGGAGCTCTCTGAGCTTCCTGGACTTGTAAGTCTATTTCATTCACCAGACAGGGGAAGTTTTCTGTCATTATTTCTTCAAATAGGTTTTCAATATCTGGCTCTCTATTCTCCTTCTGGCACCTCCATGATGTGAATATGGGTAAGCTTGAAATTGTCCCAGAGACTCCTTACACTATCTTCATATTTTTGGATTCTTTTTGCTTTTTTGATTGGGTGTTTTTTGTTTCCTCATATTCCAAATCTCTGATTTGATTCCCAGCATCCTCCACTCTACTATTGATTCCCTATAAATTATTCTTCATTTCAGTTAGTGTATCCTTAATTTCTGACTGGTACTTTTTCATGTCTTTGATGTTCTAAGATCCTTGAAATTCTCACTAGGTCCCTTGAAGCTCTCATTAAGATCCTTGAACATCCTTATAACCATTGTTTTGAACTCTGTATCTAGTAGTTTGCTAGCTTCCATTTCATTTAATTCTTTTTCTGGAGATTTCTTCTGTTCTTTAATTTGTGACATGTTTTTCTTTGTCTCCACATTTTGGCTGCTTCCCTGTGTTTGTTTCTATGTATTGGGTATAGTTGCTATGTCTCCTGGAATTAGTAGAGTGTCCTTGTGTAGTAGGTGTCCTGTAAGACCCAGTGGCTCAGCCTCCTCAGTCAACTGAGCTGAGCGCTATAGTGCAACCCCATGGGGGCTGTGTGCACTGTCTTGTTGTAGTTGAGCCTTGATTGCTAATGGTGTCACTGGGAGGAGTTGACCCCCAAGCCAATTGGCTGTGAGGAACAGCCACGACTTCAGTGGGAGAGCTGCTGTACAGAAGACACCCCTATGGAGCAGGCCTTGCTTCAGTGGGACTTTGGTGCTCACTGAGTCTGCCCCTTGAGTGTGTTGCTTGTGAATGTGTAGGGTTGTAATCTGCTATGGTCTGAGCTGTCCACCAGGTGCACTGGCTCTGGGGCCTCTAGGAGGTGCAAAGTCAGCCACTGCCTGTGCTTTGCCTGGGGTCACCTGTCAGTACCTATAGAGAAACTTGTTACTTGTGTTGGGCTTGGAAGTACCCAGGAGAGGCCATGCTGTGAAGCAAGGCAGACTGCTGCTAGTGCCCACCCTGGGGCCTCTTATTGAATGGTAAGAGGTACACTGACACCAGCTGCTGCTTGTTTGAGAGATTTTAGGAAAGTATGAAGCCTGAGCTAGGAAAGCCACTGCAAACAGCTTGGGTGGGGCTGCAAATTTGGTGGGGTGGGGGTCTCAGGGAATCACCAGGTGGGGCAAACAGTGTGAGTCAGGTTGATGGAGATTCAGATATGGCCCCTGCCAGTCAGCTCTGTGACAGAGGAGCTTTCAGTATAGGAGCAATGACTGCTGTAAGAACCCCTGTCTGGAAGAAAGCCACCCCCAAGTTCTTGCTTTGATGCCAGACAATCCAGTTCCTCCCCACAGGTCCCTGGATCCCCCTAAGCCACTGTCTCAGTGCTGGAACTCAGAGGTAGCAAGTCCAAGTAAGTCTGTGTGCCGACCCTTTAAGAGGAACTGCCTGGGACTCCAGCAAAATCTGTGTCACTAAACCACTCTCCCTGATGGTTTTTATAGCCTGAAGTTATGGGGACTTCTCTTCCCAGCTCTGGAACCCTTGGCTGGGGGGTCTGTTGTGGGGCTGGGGCCCCTTGCTCTTCATGGGAGACCTCCTCAGCTAAGATATTCCTCCTGATTAAAAAAACACCACATGTGGGTATTGGAACAGCCTGTTCCATGCCTCCACCCCTCCTACCAGTCTCAATGTGCTTTCTTCTTTACTTCTCTAGTTGTAGGACTTCCATTCAGCCAGATTTCAGGTGGTTCTGAATAATGGTTGTTGTGCTTGAATTGTAATTTTAATGTGGTCGTGGGAGGAAGTGAGTACCTCGTTTACATACTGCTGCAATCTTGGTTCTTCCCCCAAGTGTATTCTTAATAAATTTGCTTGCTTTGACCTAACTGGTTTGGCTCAGTGGGTAGAGTATTGGCCTGTGGACTAAAGGGTTCCAGGTTTGATTACGGATTGTGGGCTTGATCCCCATGGGGGCGTGCAGGAGGCAGCCAATCAATGATTCTCTCTCATCATTGATGTTTCTAGCTCTCTCTCCCTCTCTGAAATCAATAAAAAATATTTTTTAAAAAATTTGCTTGCTTTGCTTCAATGCTTCTGTCACTCATTTGAAAGTCTTTTTTATGAGATTGATGAGCTGAGAAGGGGACAGCCCTCCCCTCCTATTCAAGGGGTTGTCTGGGAACAGAGACAGAGGTGGGGACAGTCAGTGAAGGGACCATCTTCTCTGAGGCTGAGTCCAGAGTGTGGCAGCAATTCCAGCTCATTTTGTTTCCTGTGAGATCAGTCCTTTCATTCATCTGTGACCTACCCATGCTTTGTTTCCTCTTTCAGATATGCTGGAAAGCATAGGAAATGGCTGAGGGGTATGTGCAGGTCCAGGGTCAGTTGGGTGTGGGCTGTGGGGTGGGGTGGGGTTGGTACAGATCTTGCTCTGAACGTCCCAGGAGGAGGGAATGGCCATGAAGGAGGCTCCATCCCAAGGACTGGGGTGGGTGGAGGCATAATCAAGCAATAAGCCTCCAGAAGCAGTGTGGACCTCATCTCTCTTACATGGCTTCTACAGGTAGAGTTGACAGATAAAATACAGGATGCCCATTTCAATAGAATTTCACATAAACATAATTCTTTTGGTTATGTATATCCCGAATATTGTATGCAACCTATATTTACATTTGCTGTATCTGATAACCCTGCCTGGATGACTACTTCTGCCTCCTCGCTGGCCTCCCAGTTATCCCCTGGCCCCACATGGTGACTAAAGAGACCCTTTTAAAACCCAATTTTTTTAAATCCCTCCTCAGTGTTTTGCTTCAAAACCCTCTAGCCACTCTGAGGTCCTGGGTGATCTGGGCTTGGTGAGCTCTCTAAACTCATCTCCTATCCCCATGGCTCTGCTGGTAAATTGGCTATCTAAAAAAATAAAATAGAGAGAGGAACCAAGATGGCGGCATAGGTACACATTTGTACTTGCTGACTTGCACAACCACATCAAAACTACAACTAAAAGACAAAACGGATATCATCCAGAACCACAGGAAAGCTGGCTGAGTGGAAATTCTACAACTAGAAGGAAAGAGAAAAGCACTTTGAAACTGGTAGGAGGTGCAGAGGTGCAGAAGTGCAGAGGTATGGAGGCGTGTGTGCGGAAAAGGGCTGGCAACTGGGTATGCTGTTGTCTTTTTCAATCGGGAGGGAGAAACAAGCTCCCAATTGCTCTAAACTCCAGTTCTGGGCAAGATTCTGGGGACCCAGACTCATACGGGGAGAAACTGGACTATCTGGCATCGGGCCGGAACGTGAGGGCGGCTTTCTCGCAGAGGTGCTTGCAGCGATCATTGTTCCTGCACGGGGCTGCGGGACACAGAGACCCTGGGACCTCTCCGAAGCAGAGCAGACTGGCAGCCACTGCGGTTTGCTCCGCCCTGATGATTCCCTGAGACCCTGCCCCACACAATTTACAACCCCACCCAAGCTGTGAGCAGAGGCTTTTGCATATGAATGGCCTGGCCTTTTGCAATCTAAAGCCTAACAAACTGCAGCTGGGTCAAAGAGGCCAAAGCTTCCAAAAGAAGGCCTAGACAGCAGCCTGCATTGCTTCACAGTTGGGCCTCATCTGGGCACTTCCAAACCCCAAACAAAGAGGAGGAATCTACAGATCTCTCTGTAGCTCCTGCTGGGTGGCCTCAGGCAGTGGCTGACTTTCACCTCCTTGGAGATCCAAAAGCCAGTGCACCCAGTGGTCAGAGTGAGACCATCCAGATTACAACTCTTCACATCCATAAGCGACACACTCAAGGGGGCAGACTCAGTGAGCACCAAAGCCCCACTGAAGCAAGTCCTGCCCCATAAGGGTGTCTCTAGCACAGAAGTTCTCCCATTGTAGACACAGCTGGTCCTCACAGCCAATTGGCCTGGTGGTCAATTCCTCCCAGTGATACTAACAGCAATCAAAGCTTAACTACAAGACTGTGCACACAGCCCACAAAGGGGTGCACCAAGAGTGTCCAGCTCAGGTAATTGGGGAGGCTGAGCCACTGGACCCTATAGGACACCTACAACACAAGGCCACTCTATCAACACAGGGAAGCAGCCAAAACTGCGGAGACAAAGAAACATGTCACAAACGAAAGAAATGGAGGAAAGTAAACTACTGGATATAGAGTTCAAAACCTCGGTTATAAGGTTACTCAAGAATCTTCTAGAAACCTCCGAGAAATTTAGTGAGATCCTCAAGGATATGAAAAAGAACCAACTAGAAATTAAGCATACACTGACTGAAATAAAGAATAATATACAGAGATCCAACAGCAGACGAGAGGATCCCAAGAATCAAGTCAAAGATTTGAAATATGAAGAAGCAAAAAACACCCAATGGGAAAAGCAAAAAGAAAAAAGAATCCAAAAATATGAAGATAGTGTAAGGAGCCTCTGGGACAACTTCAAGCATACCAACATCTGAATTACGGGGGTGCCAGAAGAAGAGAGAGAGCAAGATATTGAAAACCTATTTGAAGAAATAGTGACAGAAAACTTCCCCTACCTGGTGAAAGAAATAGACTTACATGTCCAGGAAGCGCAGAGAACCCCAAACAAAAGGAATCCAAAGAGGACCACACCAAGACATATCATAATTAAAATGCCAAGGGCAAAAGACAAAGAGAGAATCTTAAAAGCAGCAAGAGAAAAACAGTCAGTTACCTACAAGGGAGTACCCATACGATTGTCAGCTGATTTCTCAACAGAAACTCTGCAGGCCAGAAGGGAGTGGCAAGAAATATTCAAAGTGATGAATAGCAAGAGCCTACAACCAAGATTACTCTACCCAGCAAAGCTATCATTTAGAATTGAAGGTCAGATAAAGAGCTTCACAGACAAGAAGAAGCTAAAGGAGTTCATCACCACCAAACCAGTATTATATGAAATGCTGAAAGGTATTCTTTAAGAAGAGGAAGAAGAAAAAGGTAAAAATAAAAATTATGAACAACAAATACATATCTATCAACAAGTGAATCTAAAAATCAAGTGAATAAAAAATCTGACGAACAGAATAAACTGGTGAATATAATAGAATCAGGGGCATAGAAAGGGAGTGGACTGACTATTCTTGGGGGGGAAAAGGGTATGGGGGATGCGGGAAGAGACTGGACAAAAATCATGCACCTATGAATGAGGACAGTGGGGGGGGGGGGGGAACGGCAAAGGGTGGTGTGGGAACCGGGTGGAGGGGAGCTGGGGGGGGGGGGGGAAGAAGAAACAACTGTAATGATCTGAACATAAAGATTTTTTTTTTAAAACATTAACATCAAAATAAAAATTTAAAAATTTCCAAGCCCTGATTTAGACTTTGGGAATTATTCTGGGGGTAAAAAATTTCCTCCTG
>NW_005871769.1:153451-156216 GCF_000147115.1 Myotis lucifugus | reverse complement strand
GTGTGAGAGTGTGTGTGTGTGTGTGTGTGTGTGAGAGTGTGTGTGAGAGTGTGAGTGAGAGTGTGTGTGAGAGTGTGAGTGTGTGTGAGTGTGTGTGTGAGTGAGTGTGAGTCTTTGGTAAGCGGTGCTGGGACGAGCGGATGTGCACAGGGTGGAAGAGGAAGCAGACCCCGACTTAGTGTTACACACACAGACCGATGCCAATGGGTCTGCAGATGCTGATGGAAGAGCCAGCTTCCTTCAGGAGGACAGACGGGCGCTGGCGCCAGGCCGCGGGACGGGGGCCTCGGGAAGGGCGTCCGCAGGCTTCTGGTCGGAAGAGAGTGAGGAGAGCGCAGAATTCACACCCGTTCCAAACCCGCGAGAAAGCCCGTCCTGTGGGAAAGGGGCAGGAGACACAGGCTCGCGTGGCCAAGACCCAGGACAAGTGCCAGCTCCTCCAGTGAGCGTGTCTCCCAACGTGCTGGGTTAGCGAAGCGGGTACGAAGGTTCACTTACAGGAAGTTCGGAAAAGGGGACAACCAAAGTGCCCGCCTGCGGGGATGCATCTTTGGCAAAGGAGTGGCTTCATGAAGTGCTGGGCGGTGGCGGCCTTTGGAGCTAGTGACAGGCAGGCACAGGCGCCCACCCTGGCCGACAGGGCCTCAGGTCCCATTCCAGGCCTCGAGGAGGCGGAGCACCCGAGGCGGGAGTTGCCTGCGACTAGTGCCAGCGGCCGCCAGGTCAGCCCCCACGGCGTCAGCCCCACTGCCATCGTCGGGGCCATGGCGAGATGCCTTGATGTAAACAGAACAGGTGTAATTGCTAATATTTTGTATTGATTTTTAGAAAGAGGAAGAGAGAGGAACATTGATGTGAGAGTGAACATCCATCAGCTGCATATTGCACGGCCCCTACCAGGGTTCAAGCCCGCCACCCGGGCATCGAACCAGCAGCCTTTTGGTACCGAGCCCCACCGGCCTGGGTGTAATCGCTAGTGTGTAAAGGAGGTGCAGGAAGGCCTTTGCTTTCTCTCTGACGTCTCCCCCTGACAGGAACCAGCCGCCTGGCCCGTCCCTAAAGGGCTCCAGAGCCTCTTCCATGTGTCTAGTGACAGGCGTAGGGCAGCACCCTGGCTCTGACTCTGCCGTTGGCCAAGCAAGGGGCCTGCCCTGCAGGTTCTGGTCCCCTCACCTGCACCTGGACCTGGGCTGCAGGAGCTGTTGGTGCTGCAGGGGTGCCAGGTCTGCACCTGCTGCCAGGCCTCTGCCCTCTGCCTGCGCCTCCCCCACGGTTCCCACATGCTGACCTGCTTGTCCTCCCAGGGCCACAGGTTGTGCTCAGCGTGTACGGACCAGACGTGTTCGGGAACGACGTGGTCCGAGGCTACGGGGCAGTGCACGTGCCTTTCTCTCCTGGCAGGTAGGCCCTCACTCTGCTGCCCTCCGCACAGCCCGTCCCTCACTGGGCCGTTCTGGCTTAGGAACTGGCAGCAGCAGCAGGGCTCTTCCTGGGACAGACTTCACCTCTCGGCCAGGAATGTGCCGTTGCCCAGGGTTCTGGGCAGCTCAGCTTGGGTGGTGGGGGCAGAGCCCATATCTGGAAGGAGACCTAAGTGGCGAGGTTCATGCTGCTGCCCGAACACCACGGGGTGGAGGGAGTGCTGGGCATCCTGAGGGGCTGCGCCCACTCCGAGGGTCCTGGGCAGGTAGGGTCTGGAGTGCACGCAGCCCTTCATCTCTCTCGTCCCCAGTGCCCCGCAGCCTGGCGCGCCTGGCAGCAGAGGACACGGAAGTGTCAGACACGTGGCCACGTGGGCTCTGCCCTCAGGAGCCCCCAGAGCCGTGGCCATGGAGAGGCGCCGCCCTGTCAGGCACTGCTGGGAGGGTGTAGACAGTGGGCTGGCGCACAGGGCAGGCCGAGGCCAGCTGGCCTGGAGAAGGCCGAGAGGAGGCGCCGGGTGCGCTGCTCTGAGTTCTGTTAAAACAAGGGCCAGACTCGGAGGCCGGGAGAGAGGACGGGGGACAGGCCCCGGGCTCTGAGGGTGAGACGGGCCTGGGGCAGGGCACCAGGGCGGGGCCGAGGTCCAGGGTTGGTCAGGGCTTCTTGGAGGAAGGGCACTGCGCTGGGCCCTGAAGATGGCAGAGCAGGTGGACATTTGGAGGACAGGGCTCTCAGGGGCACGTGGGCACCGGCACCTCCGGTTTGAGGTTTGTAGCCTCAGCATCCTTCTGGCCCCTTAAAAGAACAAAAGGCTCATGAGGTGCAGCTCTGCAAGGCTGGCTCCGTGCCACACCAGGCACACGCCGCGTCAGTGCGCTGCACCGGCTGCCCGCTGCCCGCTGCTGGCCGCTCGCTGGAGGCTCCGGCAGCGGCGTTGCTTCTCTGTCCCTCAGCACATCTGTCAAAACTTCTGTTTCAGGCACAAAAGGACCATCCCCATGTTTGTCCCAGAATCTACATCTAAGCTGCAAAAGTTCACAAGGTGAGTGCCTGCAGGGAGTGCTGGTGGGGGATGTCAAGGGAGGCTGAGCCTCAGGCCTTGGCCCTCACCACCTCCAAGTGGGAGTGGGGGACCAGCTAGGCCCTGGCTGACTGGGCAGTTGGGTGGGGACAGCAGCCTCCATCAGCTCAGCTATAAGCCACCGCTGCTCCTCAGCAGTCAGCAGGCCCGGACCCTCTGTTCACCAGCAGGACAAGGGGAAGTGCAGGACCAGCTGGGCTCCGGGGCAGCAGCTGGCACACTGCCCCTGTGGGCTGGGCCGGGAGACGGGGGCGGAGGGGCG
>NW_005871769.1:138456-152899 GCF_000147115.1 Myotis lucifugus | reverse complement strand
GGCTGGGCCGGGAGACCGGGGCGGAGGGGCAGCATTGGGCCAGGACTGAGAAGGCCTTGCTGAGTTCTGAGGCCTGGGGAAGGGAGAGTGTGGGTGCCTCATGCCCCTAGAGGCCCCTCAGGGAGGCCGCCATGATGGGCGGAGGCGCGACAGCACCGTCCCCTGGGCTGTTGGGGAAGCGGGGCAGTGCCCGTCAGCGGGCGCAGGAAGGTCAAGGGCTGTGAGAGCCACAGCTGTCCTGCCCGGGGGTGCCCAGCTCCGAGGGGGCCGGGCTTCCTCGTGAGGCCCCCTGGGAAGGCCAGGCCTCGGCTCGCAGAACAGTCGAGGCTCTTGCCTCCCGATGCCTCGGTGCAGGAGCTCGGGCCTGGGCGAGGCTGCGGGGGAGAGGTCTAAGGGGTGAAGGCAGACAAGGGGTCCAGGAGGCCACCGTGGGCCCAGCTCCAGCAGCCCCCTTTGCTCAGGCCTGAGACCCGGGTGGCCAGTCCCCTCTCTGCCTGCCCCAGTTTCTCCAGCGCCTGGCTCTCCCGCGGCCTCCGCTGTCCCTCCGCAGCTTCGCTGGCCTGCTGTTTGCATTCTCTTCTGCCCAGTGTCACTCTCCCATGGCTGTGGCCGTGGCCGTGGCCGTGGCCGCCGTGGACAAACTACCGCGACCTTGCTGGCTTAACACCGCAGGTTTACTTCCTCCAGTTCTGAACCCGAAATGCAGGCAGCCCTGCTGGGCTGTGAGGTGTCGGTGGGCTGCGCACCGTCCAGGCTTGGGGGAGCCCCCCGCCCCCCCGCCAGCTGCTGGGCTGTGGCCTGCCCTGGCTCGTGGCCACGTCACTCCAGTCTCTGCCTCTCACGAGGACATTTCTGGTGGCATCGAAGGCCACAGGGGAGGCCAAAGTGTGCCCGTGCTCAGCTCCCCCGTCACCTGCGCAAGGGTCCTTCCAGACGAGGCCGCATTCCCAGGGACCAGGACCTGTGTCTTGGGCCATGATTCAGCCTGTGACAGTCCCTCCAACCTGGGCTTCACGCAGCACCAAGGAAGGGTTTCCTGAAGCTTTAGAACCTGCGGAGGCACGTCTGCGGTCAGCGCTCACTTCACCTGGCCCCTGCGTGGCCCTCCAGCCAGCTCGGCCCTTCCCTGCTTTGCGCCCGGCCCACAGCGCCCTCACCACCCTCAGAGAAGCTGTGGCGCTCGCTCTGCGTTCCCACGTGGGTCATGCCAGGCTCGTGGGGCTGCTTCCCTGCCTCTGAGGGGGGTGCTGTTAGAGCCCCACTCCTCAGATGGAGAAACCGAGGCACAGAGCGGCGACTCACCCGTCAGCCCCAGCTGGGGCCTGGGCTCCGTCTCCCTCCGTCCCCTTCCTTGGGGCCGGGAGCCCATGCACCCCTCACTGGGCTTCCACGCAGCCTGTGGGCAGACTGGGCGGCTGCTCCGCCACCCAGCAGTGGAGCTGGCAGCCAGTGGGCGCTGGCGCCTCGAACGGGTGGACGCCAGGGTGGCTGGGCTGGGCAGATCCCACCCCCTGCAGGCCAGCGGCTGTCCAGGAGGCTGAGGACGGCCTCTCCAGGACTCAGGAACCTCACGCCTTCCACACGGGAGGCCTGTGACCCCCGGGGCAGGCAGCCCCGCCCAGCGGGGTAGTGCGGGGTGTAGTGGCTCAGTGGGGGTCAGGGCCAGTCAAGCCAGCTCTGATGCCCCTGTGGTGGCCGAGGGAGGTGGGGCGTGTCTGCCCAGGGCCTGCCCCTAGTGGCGGGGCAGCTGCTGGTTTCGGAAGCCAGGGCAGCGCCCACTTTAGTATGTTTGTGGGCCCCGGCTCACCTGGCTTCCTGTCTTCTCAGCTGGTTCATGGGACGGAGGCCTGAGTACACGGACCCCAAGGTGGTGGCTCAGGGTGAAGGCCGGGAAGGTAAAGCTTGATCCCCCAACCCCACCCCTGACCCCACAGACAGGTTGGAGCCCAGGGAACAGCATGGAAATGCGGGGGGCTGTGGGGCGGGGCCCAGGTTCTCAGTGTATCCCAGACAGGCCTGGTCAGAGCACAAGACTGCCACTCTGCCCGGCTCCAAAACAGCCCTCCACTTCCCAGTGGTGGGTCGGCCAGCGAGCACCCCGCTTCTCCGAGGGGGCGAGGGCGCACTGTGGCTGGGCCAGGCGACAGCACTGAGACAGGCCCAGAGCAGCTGGCTCTGCCCGGTGGCTGACGCTCCCCTCTGTCCCCAGTGACCCGCGTCCGCTCCCAGGGCTTTGTCACTCTCCTCTTCAACGTGGTGACCAAGGACATGAGGAAGCTGGGCTACGACACTGGGCCTGTGGACATGCAGGGGGTCTCGGGGCCCAGCCTGCCCCAGGACCTCCCCCAGTGAGCCTGGCCAAGCAGCTGCAGACTGAGCGGCTCCCACAACGCCAGGCGGCCACTGCCGATCCACCTGCCTGCTCCAGTGTAGTTGGGGGGTGGGGTTGGGGGGGGAATATTTTCATAAAATAAATGGTTGCTTTGTCATGGAACCCCGGCCTGGGCTGCCTCCGCGCCCCTGCAGCACCGCACCCGCTGGGCCCGAGCCGGGCGGGACCTGCCTGTCTCACTGCTGTCCCCAGGAAGCACTGGTCACCCTGTCATGCTCCCATCACCAGCCTCCCTTGGCGACAGGGAGAATATCCTGTGAGGAGGAGGTGGGTGAGGCCCCGCAGCCCTGGCCAGCCTCACAGCAAGAGGAGGTGCACGCGGCACCCAACACCCTGGGCTGAGCGGCCCTGTCCTGCCCCAACCTCTGCTCTCAGCACCAGAGGGTAACTCTGCCTCCCGCCCCCACGCGCTGCGCCTGGAGCCCTGTCAGCAGCGGCTCCCACCCCTCCTTGCTGATGGGACAGTGCCTCCCACCGCTGGCCCTGCTGTGGCCATGACCCTCAGCCCTCAGGCTCCATGGGGGCACCAGGGGCTGAGAAATGGGGCTTGTGCCCTCGCTCCCTGTGAGCACTTCCTACTCCCCGTCTCAGCTCCCCGACCCCGGGCCATCGGACCTCACCTCTGATGTCCACCAAAGAGGGCACGGCCTTGTCTTCCTCCAGCTGTCATGGCAACGCCACTGACCAGCTTGTCTTCCTCAGCCTCCTCCCTTGCAGTGAACTTGACCTGTGTCCTCAATAGCCACCCATGGTCAGAGCCTGTGTCTTGTGACCAATGACGGCATCCTCTCTAAAATGTGTCTCCAAGCGTCCCCCCCCCCCCCCCCGGGGGGCAGTTCCTTTCCTGTGGTCCCCACTCCAGCCCGCCACTCCGTCCAGGTCCTCGGGCCACCACCCGCCCGCGGTGCACTGTCGGCCCTCTCCTTCCTCTGCTGTCCCAACTTAGAATTCAGTCATTAGGCACAGCCGATGACACACTCACTCTCTCTCTTTCAAATAAGGCTGCAGGTTTATTGTAAAGATGACAAGAGATCTGCCCTGGCCAGTGTGCGTCCGTGGGTACCGTGCGGGCCTGTGGACTGAACGGTCCCAGGTTCCGTTCAGGTCAAGGGCGCGTATCTCGGTTGCAGGCTGGATCCCCAGCCCTGGCCGGGGAGCACATGCAGAAGCAACCTATTGATGTCTCTCACATCGCTGTTTCCCGGTCTCCCCCATCCTTCCACTCTAAAAATCCATGGAAAATATCCTCGGTGCGGATTAACAACCAACAAAAAAGCCAGGGCCATCTCGAGCAACACGTCACCAGATGTCCGGTGCGGGTGGTACTAACATGCAGGCCACAGGTCGCCGTGGTGACAGACGCAGCACTGCCAGGCCCTTGGTGAGGGGGAGGGGGACCCCGGAGTGCTCTGGTTTAGGGAAGCACAGATGACCTCTGTACAGCGGGGCATGGCTGCAGGCCATCTCAGGGTACGCGTCCATTCTGATTTAAGTGGCAACAGCACGAAAGCACCAGGCTTGGCGAGACCCTAAAACGCAGGGCCTTCCTCAGCTCTACTGGGAGCTCCCAGACGGTGCCGCCTGCCGGGCAGGCCTCGCCCACGGGGCAGCGGGCTCTGCTCTCCCAGGCCCGTGCCACTCTTGGAGACGTGTGTGTCTTTAAGAAGCGATTTTCAACCTTTTTCACCCCATGGCATAGAAACTAATTACTAAAATTCTGTGGCCACCAAAAAATATATTTTTTGCTGATCTGACAAAAAAACCCCCCAAAAACAGGTATAGTTTTTATCGGTTCACCCCAGGCGGCTATGTTGTGTTGGCTGTTGTCCGTTTGGCACCCGAGGGAGGAGAGGCAGCGAGTGCCCGGCCAGGCAGGCGCTGCGTTTTAGAAGCTCCTGCAGCGCCCGGGGGAGCCCGCCGCCCCCACAGGCCAGGTCCCTCTTAGCAGGACCTTCTTCAAAGTTGGGTTTGACCTCAGCCTTGCTCCCCGCGGACAGATGCAGTCCACTCCGGCCGGCGCCCCTGCTCCACCCTCAGCCCCACCCTGCCCCCAGCTCTATTCTCGCCCGGCCAACCTTGTCCTGGGGACCCCAGAGCTGCCTGCTGAGGGCCAGGGCCTGGGCAGAGCATCCAGACGAGGGCTGCCCGCACCATGTCCAGAGCCAGGCCTCCCTCACATCGCTGCCAAGCGGTCCCCTATTTCCTTAGCCCCTCGCATCTGAGGAAGCTCATTCACACCTTTTCTCCTCTCAAACCCTCAGTCTCCCTTGCCCTCACCTGAAGTGCTCAGGAGGAAATGGGACGATCGCTCCCCACCTCCCCCCGATCTGGCACCAACTAACCTTTGCGCCAGAGATGCCCAGGGTGTGCGAGGCCCTGCCCCTGCCTCCTCGAGGGCCACTCAGCAGCCTCCCCACGCGCCACTCCTGCTGTCCCCCCTACGCGTGTCCTATGATGGAAGCCACGCAAAGAACACGCGCTGGGCCTCCGCCTGCTGTCCACGCCTCTGCCCCTCGCCGTCCATTCCGCACCCGCCCCGCCAGTCGGCCCTTCCCTGTCACTCCCAGAACCTGACCAGTGCAGCCTCAGGTTGCCAGAGCCCAGTCTGTCAGCACCTTTAACACAGCAGTTAACCCTCTTAGGTTTAATTTTCTATTTTTCAACATTTTATTATTAGTGTTTAAACATAGAAAAGTTGAAATACTTCCCGGTGTGTTCCCTCTGCCCAGCTCACCTCCGTCGAGCCGTCCTGTTCTCAGTGCATTTCAAAGGAAGTTGCAGACGTGGGCACGCCCCTGCGCACGCCAGCCTGCTTGTCACCAACCAGAGCCTGCTGTTTGTCCTCCGGCGTTTCTCCTTTTGAGGGAACATTTCCATGCCGTGAAATGCATACAACGTAGGTGTGCTGCCTGCGGACTTGTGGCAACGCCTGCCCGCGCCCGGCAGGCGCAGAACGTTGCCCTCACCTGAGCCCCGCGCCTTTGCGGCCAGGAGCAGAGTGTTGGTTAGGGACTCGGTGGTTGTGCCTGGGGAGGGGGGAGTGGGCCGGGATCTGTGACCAGCCACACCAGAGGTGGGAACGCCAGGCCCGTAGGCTGTCTAAGGCCCGAGAAATCATTTGGTCTGGCCCTGCCAAGGCAGTAGGGGTTTGTTTATTAAATGTCTGACCAAATAGAGCAGGCTAATTTTTAAGCTGATAATTTGTATGGCCCATGAATGATGTTATAAATATCCACATGGCCCTCGGCAGAAAGAAGGTTCCCCACTCGTGACCATGAACAGCCAAGGCAGACGCCCCCACGCCCACCCCTTGCTGTTGATGCGTCCCCAGTGACGAGGCTGTGTCCCAGGCCACCTCTCCTCCTGGGCTCATGGGAAGTCGGCATTTCCCAGGCCCTGCATCGAAGAAACTACAGGCTGAAAGGATGTTCACCACGTAGAGACCTGACCCACTTAAAACCTCCCGGAGTGATGCCCTCGCCCTTCCTTTCCCACGGCCCCCGAGGCCAGCTGGTAAAGATGGCACATGGCGAGGGAGCTGCCAGAACATTCCCACTGGGCATTTTTTGAGGGAGAAACATGGCAGTCAGCCAGCAAGAACCTGGGACTTACTGGTTCCTGTGGCACCTATTGTATTCTGATATGGAAATTGGTATCCGAGTGAGTTTCTGCTGTAACCAAAACAAAACCAGCCGATGTGTATTGGCTGGGCGGGCAGGAAGAACGTGGACGGAACGTGGACAGCAGGACAGACTGGAGGAGACCACCGGGCTCGCCTGGGCAGGCTCTGCCTGCTGAGCCGTCAGCCCGGGCAGGGCAGCTGCAGGAGGCAGGTGCAGGGGCCACTTGAAAGCTACCACAGCGAAGGGATGTGCTCAGCAAAAGGGCCAGTTTGCAAGCAGAAGTGACAAGAAATGAAGAGAATCCAAAACTGTTTGTTATCAAAAGATTGGAAAAGGAAACTTCTAGAACTCACACAGGAAGGGCTAAGACTGAAGCATGCTTTGACTATAAAGGCCTAGTGAGGCTTCTGACCGGTAGGCCACTCGGCCCTGGGCAAGTCCCAGGCTGGGCAGGGCGCGGGCGCCTGGCTCCAATGCCCCGCAGCTGGCACCGAGCTGACACGTGGGGGAGCAGCAGGAAGAAAGCAGGCTGTCCAGGGAAGACTGCTGTGAGTGCTCGGTACCTGCTGCTGCTAACAAACTACCCCAAAACTCTGCCGCGTAACCAGCATGCATTCTCTCTCCTGGCCCTACAGGTGACTGACTGACGGGGCCCACGGACAGCTCCGGTGGGAGGGGATGCGATCGGTGTGTGGGAAACAGTGAAATAAGTACTTGGTGACACTAGAGGGCCATGTGACTGGCCACACGCTAACCGAACCCACTTCCGATGCCCCTGGGCACAAGGACCCTGCATTTCCTCCTTCCTGGCACCGAAGCGAGACCAGTCCTGGTGTGGGGACGAGGAAGTCGTGTCCCCCACCCCCCCGCTCTGCTGTGTGGGAGGGGCGGTGGCACAGACGGAAGCTGCTGGAGTCCCCAGACACCGCTTGGAGAGCTGCCCACCAGGAGCCCCCCGGGCCCCCCACCTGCCTGAGTGGATCCCCAGCTGCTGCAGGCCCTGCAAACCCGCCCCAGGGCCCTGTTAAGTCCTGCTCCCTGAGGGTCCAAGGCCAGGGCTTCAGCACGGAAAGGTGGGTGGCGGGCAGCCCCGAGCAGAGGCTGGGGCCCAGGCCCTCACAAGAGAAGCGCAGCCTGCCCCGTGCCCTCCCCACCTGCCCCTGTGCTCCCCCTGCTGTGCTCCCTCCGACGACGGGTTCTGGAAGGCACCAGCCACCAAGCTGGCGGCCGTGAGTCACCCTGAGGATGTGCGGCTGGCTGGCGGCCTCTGAAGGGGCAGCTCTCTGGTGGCATGAAGCAAGCCCGCAAGTACCCAGTGGAGTGCACCCCCAAGACCCAGCGAGGGGGAAAGACGAGGCCAGCACCTCCACCTCCGTGCCTGCAGACCACAGCAGTGTCCTGAAGGCCGCCTCCAGTCCCTCTCCGGCCATCGGGACAGTGGCCTTGTCAACTGCAGGCCAAACTGGGCTTCAGGCAGGGCCTGGCTCCACAGCCTGCCCGCCCCTCCTGTGCCACAGGATGGATAAAGATGGGGAGGGCGAAGTACACAGCCAGAGACCGCATCATGATACAAATGATAAATTATATTTATACAGTAAATAAGTATCAATAGTGACACAAGTTCAAAACCAGCTACCGGCCCCTGGGGCTGAGGAAACGGGGTGACCCCAACCGGAGCCTCAGGAGGGAGCGAGGGCCTGTGTGCAGCTCGTGTGCAGTGGCTGGCAGTGGCATGATCAGTGCAGGCGTCCGGGTGGCCTGGGGCCGTACTGCAGGGGCATCAACGTGCTGGGGGCACTGGGAGGTGGCCAGGCCGCACCTGGGGAAGCACCTGCCCCAGTCCACCGCCTCTCCCCTCCCCAGGCCCAGCCTGAAGCCCCAGGAGCCTCTGGGAGCAGCCCTGTGAGTAGGAAGCAGGAAACGCGAGGGGCCCAGAGGCAGTCGGCGCGGCCTGCATGCCTCCCACAGCCGGGCAGGGCCCACCCGGCTCAGAGGGCCCACGGGGGCCTGCTGCCCTGGGGCCAGGCCTAGGGCACCCACGGTGGGATGTGAGGAGAACGCCCCTTCCCTAGGGAAAGGCCGATCTTTTCTGGGCCTTAGTTTATGACCTAATACTTCTTATAGTGGTGGCTGGGCGAGGGGCAGGAGGGGAGAGGAGGTAATACACGGGCGTGTTTGTTAAATACCTATCCTGGGTGAGGATCACTGTTTTCTTCTCCAAAATAAGAGATGATGGATTTTAAGTCTGTGCTGTGTGTCTGGAGTTAGCAGAGTCAGGGCCAGCCCTGGTCCCTCGCCCGCCCCGTCTCAGCCACAAGCTCCGGGGAGCCACTGCCCCCAACCAACGGCCATCTCTGCCTCCCCCCGCCCCCCGTCTTCACCTGAGCGAGTATCAGACAGGAGATCACAGACAAGTGGTCCCAGATGTCTCTTCCATCTCACATTCCCACTGGGAGCGGAAGTCCCGCTAACATGCACGCCCTCAGTTACAAAAAGGAATCAGCTGATAAACACTGGGAGTCACATTCAAACTTGAGATTTTTTCTTTAACTTTCTTGATGCTGGTGTATCAGTAAGAAAAATAGTTCTTTCTTAGCATCTAGCCAAAAAGGCTGAAAGTTAATCAGTTTGGTAATTCACCAAAAAAGGGAATTAAAGGAAAAGGCAACTGGAGGCTAGAGTTTTTTTGTTGTTGTAGTGTTTTTTTAAATAAACATCTTTTAAGTGTAATCAAACTCTCAAATTTTTTTTCTATAAAGAATTTACTTTAGTTTTCCATAAGGCATTTTTTTTGTCTCTTCCTATTTAAATTTTCTTATAGAGTTAAAACCATAAATAAGAGAATTTAAACTACTAACATAACATGTGCCAATATCTTAATTCAGTCAGACTCGGTAAATTCTATCAAAACTAGACAGTTAAATAAGAACCACGTTATAAAAATATTAGCCAAAAAAGACTGTTAGATAATTCTGCAAACTCAAATATGAAACTGTACTAAACAAAACGTGTGCAAACATACACAAGCCTCGAGCCGCGTGGAGGGTTATGCTCAGGTTAGTTTAAAGCTCGCTCTAGTGGCCTGCACGCGAGTCGTCCCAGGTGGTGTTTACTTTGAACTCACACCCGAGTCAAAGAAAAAGATGCACAACCACTTCCCCTAAAGGTCCGTGTCTCATGGAGCCAGCACTTCCTTCCAACCACACCTGGGCCGGCAGGGCTGGGGCGAAGGGCAAAGACAAGGCGGCCGTCCCAGGTCCTGGGCGAGGCTGTGTCCCCGAGACCCTCAGGCTGAGGCTAACGCAAGGGCAACACTGAGGACTGCTGCCCCCTGACCAGGCCCCGCAGAGCCGGGCGGCCCCCAAGAGTCAGGACCCTGCACTTGGGAGGTGAGGGTGCCCGGGCTGGGTCAGGGTGAGCAGGCGCCAGAAGGTGATCTGAGGCTCAGCACGCCGCCTGCTCACGCCTGAGGACGGGGCTGTACAGACGACCCTTTGGCACCGACCCCCGGCCCTGACACGGCTCCGCAGTGAGTCTCGGCTGGCGTCCTGGGCACAGGCGCTCGGGCATTTGCTCTGGGTGGGTCCCAGGCCTGGGCACTAGAGAAGGAAAGGGTTGGTTGTGCCAGTAGCCTGAGCTGCCGTTGGGGGGATGCCCACGCTGCCCACCATGTTCATTGTGGCAGGGCCCAATGGCGCCAGGGAGGAACTGCTGGCCCCTAGAGCTGGGTGTGAGGCTGTGGAGGTCATGGAGGCCACAGCCATGGGCTCCACACTTGGGCCAGGCCCGAAGGACACGCTGGTCCCCAGCACGGGGCTCCCCCGCAGCTGGTTCAGCGTCAGCGGCTGGGGCTGGTTCACCTGGAATGGGTTGACAGGGCCCGAAGCCGCAGCTGCACCTGGAGAGAGCAGGAGGGACAGTGGGTGGTCAGAACAGCATCCGCCCTCAAGGCCAGGGGCTGGTGCGCCCGGTTCCTGCTGGGCCGCAGAGCCCCTGGCAGCCCCGCTGGCACACGGAGACGCGTCTGCTTACAGAACGCATCTCCACTGTTTGCATGAGGAGACCAAGGCTCTGACTTGGAGAGGCCAAGCGATTTGTCCAAGGTCACAAGCCTAAAGGAGGCAGAGCCAGGAATGTGCCAGGCTGGAGGGCCCAGCTCCTCCGTAGGGCTGGCCCAGGACTCCCTCAGCAGCCAACCGCTGGCACTGCCCTGTGACAACGGGTGCCTGGGAGGGAGAAGAGCAAAGGGGGAGGCGGGAGCCATAGCGTGTGGCATGAGTGGCAGCCCCCACGCTGGGCCCTTCTCCAAAGGCTCTGAGAAGTCCTGCAGTCAAGAGCCTGGCGCAGCTCTGTCCTTCCCGGCATTTCCAGACTTTACCTCACGTCGGAAAGCCTCTTCCCCTTTAGTAAACACATCTGTTGATATTCTGCCCCAAGTGCAGGAGCTGCCGGCACTGCATCTCCAATGCAGCCCAGCTCCTACTCACAAAGGCTCCCACACACTGGGGCGGGCAGGCTTGGGAGGGCACCCCTGACATCCCTGCATCAGCCCCCCCGCTAGTCACCCCAGGAGGTGGGCTCTGCAGATCACCCTTGAGAGATGACCAAACCGAGACTCCAGAGCAGGACAGGGACTTGCTTGAGGCTCAGCTTAGAAGGGTCAGAGCCAGACCCCACCAATGACAACAGCCCAAGCCCCTGTGCGGCCTGCGACACGGCCTGGATGTCGGTCCAGCAGGGCCTTGGCTGCAGCCTCTGAGACAGACCTGTTTGCAGACAGCACAGCTCTTCCCCACCCCCACGAGCCCCGCCCTGAAAGCCTAGGAGACGTTGATGCCACAGCTGCCAGGGGGACTCCGGGGCCGCCGGGCTCTCTGGGCAGGGGTGGCAGGAGCCCTTCTGGGGTAGGGACAGGGCTCGTGTTGCTTTGGAAACTGGGTTCTGATCTAGCTCCAGGGAGCAAAGGGCCCTGGAGTCACCTCCTAGGGGTAACTGCCTCCTCACTGTCTCAGGACGCAGGGTGGCAGGACCAAGGCTCCCCACACCCCCCAGAGCCCCCAACCCCTGCCCCTAAGTCCTGGGTCCTTCTCTAAAGGCTCCCATCAGGGGCCATGGTCCAGCCTTCAGATCCCTTCACCACGGGGCAGGTCAGGCGCTGAACCCCTTGAACGTGACAAGTTCTTGCCCTTGGGGAGCCCAAGGCCCGCCGGGATTCTGGGGAGTGTTGTCTGGGATGGGCTGAGGGACAGATGTGCCTTCCATGGGAGGGGACAGGGCGTCCGCATGAGGAGTGTCAGCAGCAGGGGGCTGAGGGCCTGAGCACTTGGGAGGGGCAGGGGCACTAAAGCAAGGGGGGGCTTGCCCTGTACCCCAGGGAGGTGGAGGGTGGAGCGCAGGTCTTTAAACAGGCCCCGCCCCCCGCCTCAGGGAGAATGAATGGAGGGGCGCGAGGGCCGTGTTCCCAGCCCCAGGGAAGGCAGAACCCACAGCAGGGCTGAAGTGAGGGTCCCTGGGTCCCTGAGGATGGCCCAGCTACGGGCCAGTGACACTGCACTTGATGGGACATGGGCCGCAAACTGCACTCCCACCCGTAGCACCACCGGGCGGGCGCTCGCTGGAGGCTCTCCCTGGCTGGGGCACAGGTCAGGGGCAGCTGCTGCTCAGTGGTCTCCACTGGAAGAAAGAAGGGGCTGTTTCACTCCCCCTCAGCCCCGAGGTGGGAGGCGAGGACAGACCTCGCACCAGCCCCTTCTCAGGAGGAGCCGCCAGCTGCGGGAGTGCTGGGAAGCCGCTTACCTGGTGCCAGGAAAGGGTTGAGGGACTGGGCCGGCGGGGCTGGCCTGGTCACCAGGGAGTCCAGGTTCACCAGGGCCGCGTTGGGGCCCAGGAAGGACTCTGGGGTTTTCCGGGCGCTGCTGGGCTTGCTCGCGGTCACAGTCAGGGGCTGAGACTCAAAGGGGTCAGGGCTTGTAGTTCCACTTTTTTGGGATGGCAGAGAGGCCACCGCCTCAGCTACAAGACAACGACAGACACAGGCGTGGTGAGCCGGAGGGAGGTCCTGCGGCTCCTGCACCCACGCTGCAGCCGCCCGGGACGTCCCAGCCACGCAGACGTGCCCGGACCCACAACTCCCCGTGGGGCTGCGGGGGTGGGATGCTCATTGCAGGTTGTTTCCAACAGCCCCGAGCTGGAGGCAGCCACAGGGCAGGTGAGGGCCTGCTCCCGGTCACCAGCCCACGTGCAGGGACAGAGCCCAGAGGAGGAGAGAGCCCTCCTGGCAGCCAATGAGAGGCGGGCACTAACAGTCTACAGCTCAGTCCTTCAAGCTCCGTAAGATGCTATTCTGGGCTGGCGGCGAGGCAGGGCGATTTGTTTTTGTAATGTTTTCGTTTTCTACTAGTAAACTTTCTACAATGAGCATGAATTTCTTGACAGCTAGAAGGGAGCAAATTATTTTTAAAAACCCAGCCAACAGAGGGTGTGCGGAGACAGGCTGTGGGCATGTGCTGCTGGCCAAGATGCAAGGTGGCGATGTGGTGCAGGGCGCTGTGCCCACCCCAGAAGCCGGTCAGGAAGTAATGCGCTGTGGGCACGCGGCACACGCTCACTGCAGCATTATTTCCCTCCGCAGAACCAACCAACCTAGTGTCCTCCCAAAAGTAAAGATTAAAGACATTACTGCTGAGCGGGACAGAGATACTACCTGGATGAGAAACCTTTTCTTAAGGATTTTAACGTTATGAGGACTTGTTCTCAATCCATTATTCCATCAAATGGGGGTGGGAGGCGGGGTTCAACTCCGACAGTGTGAGCCGAACTGTATTTAAGAGCTCAAAACATACTGGAAGGAAACAGTGGTTGAGGGCGGGAAAAATCAAAGATGATTTTCATTTTCTCCCCATAAGCTTTTCCAAATTTCCTCCGACAGGAACATGCCTGGGACGGGCTCTGCAAGTCCACGGAGGCCCCGCCACCAGCCGGGCTGCCCTCACGGAGCGCGGCCGGAAGGACAGTTCGGTTGCACTCTGGCCTGCACCAGAAACTCATGGAGCCTGTGGCTTTCTGAATGCAGCAAAAGAAAGACCCCACGAAGCGGCACATTCTACGTCGCCTCTGACCCCTGAGCTGAGGGCCAGGCTGCTCGTACCTTAGACCAGGCCAGCCAGGCCTATGGCTGCAGCAGGGGAGAGGCAGAGAGGTGGAGGGAGGAGTGGAGAATAGGGAGAAGCTGAGGGAGGAGAGAGAGAAGAGAAGTTGCTGTGTGATGAGGTGCGGCCCTGACATGGAGAGGCTGTGGCCGCCCAGCTCCACCCCGAGGTACACGGAGAGTGCATCCAGGCCTCCTCCTCCTGCTCCCTCCTGGCCACTCTGCACCTCATCTGACCCCTCCCAGCCAGGGGCACCCAGGGAAGAGCTGGGCCTGCAGACTTAACGGTGGGTCTCCTGGTGGGGGCTCTGAAGGGCGAGCAGGAGCGCGACCTGGGGGGTGGCGTGGGGCATGCCCAAAGCCGGCCGTCTGGAAAAGCTGGCACCCTCGGGGAGTGGGATGCTGGGAGGATGAAGGTGCATGGAAACCATGGCTTAGACCTGAAGGTGGGGGTCCCCCTCTGGGCTGGGGGGGCCGGGCAGTCATGAGCCTTAGGGGGAGGTGACCCAGAGAGGAGACATGGGCCCAGGACAAGGAGCGGGTGAAAGGACACTCAGCGTAGAACTGTCCACTGTGAGGTGTGATCCTTGCGATTACACACTTCTGGCTCCAAGATCAAAACGCACAGGAAGTGTGTGAAGGTGCTGGGCTTTGAACGTCGGTTATTATTTCTGCAGTAACTGGGCCGGTCAAGTGCGCAGAACTTTCTGGAACCACCCACCTTTACATACCTGTGTTTTTTGACGTTCGGAGGTTGTCAAATTCAGAAAAGTCATCTTTAATTGTCCCATTCAAATTACTGAAGAGATCGAAGGCCCCTGAGTGGACACAAGGCCAGCGATTGAGCACCTCGTGGCTCTCCACGCCCCACGTCCTTCTGGGGGACGCTGAGAGCAAGGGGGCCGCTCGGTTCAGGGTCACTGGGGGGCTGGAACTGAACGTGGCCTCCCGGGCATAGAGTGGGGTGTTCGCCTGCCTGCTCCTCCCACCATCCCCCTGAAACTGAGGAGGGGCTGACGGTGGTGAAGATACAGTGGAGCCGGCACGGACTGCAGGGAGTGCCTGGAGTGTCGGAGGGCAGCCGGCCTGGGCCGCGGCTCCCTCTGGAGGAGGTTTGGTGCCAGAGGCCCGTGAGCCCGCAGAGTGGGTGTGGCTGGGGGCGGGGACAGAGGCTGCCAAACGGAGAGGCCCGATGCCCAGGAGGTAGGGGGGGAGAGTGGCGGGGCCCAAGGGCCTCCTTGGGACCCAGGAGGAAGGAGGGCTGGCTCACCAGAGGCGGCC
>NW_005871769.1:134553-138053 GCF_000147115.1 Myotis lucifugus | reverse complement strand
TCGATCCTGTTGCATGAGTCTCCATTGTGGGTACACCTGTACCTGTATACACAAATTCAGGTACATGTAGACACGTGCACACATATATTTGAGCACATGTAGATATGTGCACACACATGTGGGGTACATGTAAACACACGTGTATACACGTACGTGCAGAATACATGTAGGCACTAGTACATGTGTAGACACATTTGAACATGTGTAGATAAGTGTGTGCACATGTACACACACATTGGGGCACATGTAGATACATGTGTACACACATTTGGGTGCATGTAGATGTGCATGTGCATACACATGTACATGTGCACACTCATATTCAGGTACGTGTAGACACACATGCACACACATTGGGTACATGTAGATATGCGTACATACACATGTACACACACATTCAGGTACATGTAGCTACATGTGTACACACATTCAGGTACATGCAGATACATGTATGCACATATTTTGGCACATGAACATGCACATGTACACCACATACACATGCATCTCCTTTCCTCCATTGGAGCATCACAGGAATGTTTAACCCTTTGCACTCCGCTGTCCCCTCTCAGGGGACATCGGAATTCTAGCATATCACTCGGATGTCCCCTCTCAGGGGACATTGCAGTTTATTAGTGATTACGGGAAATTGAGTTATTTCAACGCAACTTTTTGAGACATGCATGTTTCCCTGAAGTTTTATCTTGAAATGGCACAAGAAATTAAATCAAAATATCGTAAAATTACTAAGATATATACAAGAAATGTCAGCGGGTTTTGTGTCGGATTAAACAATAAACTACATATTCCCGATGTGGGACAAAGAAAACAGGACTGCATTGTGTGTTCTAACAGGAAAACACCTGGTGGCAGGCGTCAAACCACTTATTACTGTCAAACATGCACTAATCAGCCTGCAATGCATATTGGGGAGTGTTACAAAACTTATCATACTGTACAAAATTATAAACAATAAAATATTGTTTTTTTTGCAAATATACATTCCTCGATGTCACCCAATTCATATAAGTCCAATATCATTATAATACGTTACTTGGTTCCAAAATTATACTAAATAATACGAGGGTCTGTAAATGCACGTTTCCGCCGCAAAGTAGCGTCGAGTAGCTGGTAGCCAATGTCCAGAATGGTTCGGAGTGCAAAGTGTTAAAAACCACTGCTGCTTTTCAGGGACCAGAAAGTGCCTCCCCCAGTGGCACTTCCACCCCCATCAGCGAGGAGACAGTCCTTGTGACAGGCTGTGTTCACTCCGTGTTTTATTGGGGAGTCATCTGTGTGAGGTGTGGCCGAGTGTGTTCATTTTCACTGCTGTGTCTGTCACTCTAGAAAAGGCCACAATGGGCAGTCTGTGGAGGGCACTGGTCTGGCCTAGCTACTGCACTGCTTTGTCCATGTTCCACCCTAGGTGCCCATGTGCACTGTCCCCGTCACCGGGCAATGCCAGCTGCCACTCCCACTGCTCTCCTCTCCTAGAAAGACCGGCCGTCGCAGCCACCATCCCCTTCCTTGGGCCGCCTTTTCCTCTGACCCGACAGTCCTAAGTACCGCGTCTCTTCCTTGTGTTGCAAATATCCTCGCCTTCCCTCTCCTTAGGTGAGTGAGCAGATGAGCAGACCAGCTCTTCACCTGAATGCAGCAGAACCTCAGGATTTTCGTTGGTGCTTTTCCTGACATTCAGACATCGCCCCCCGCCCCGGGGCCTCGAAGCTGTCCTTCTATACTAACGCTGGAGAGGTGGACCGTTTCCTTCCACGTTTCACATCTGATGCGCTGGAACTGGTCTTGCACGTGGCTCCTGCTTTCCTATGTGAAAGGTGAACTCGCACAGCGCCTCCTCTGTCCGAAGGTAAGTCTTCCTGGGCTCATTCCTGGGCTCTGCTCTGTTCCACTGACCCATTTCTGTCTCCGTCGCTGTACATGGGTTATCCTCGCAGATATTATTATGATAACAGACCTGACATGTGGTACAGCAAATCCCAACTCTGGCCGTGTTCTCCAGGAGGACCTTGGCCATTTCTGGTCCCTTACTCTTTCACACTTATTTTTAAATCATCTTGCCAGGTTAAAAAAATTAAAACCTTGTTGAAATTTTGAGCAGAATTGCATTGAATCTCAGATCAATTTGAGGAAAATTGTTATTAATAGCAAGTCTTCCAAACCAAAATCATAGAATATCTCCCCATTTACTTATCTTCTTTAATTTCTTTCAGTAAAATATAATCTTTAAGAATTTTTATCCTTTATTTCCACGGGGGATTTATACAACTCTTGTAAAATTTATTCCTAGGGACCGGTATATTTTTAAAATTTCATTTTCTATTTATTTTTTGTTATGCAGAAAACAATTTAATTTTGTATACTGATTTTTTTATCCCGAAATCTTGCTACTCTTAATTCTAACATTGAAATTCATCCTAATTAGTTATTTTTATAATTCTAATAACTTTTTAAAAATATTTTTTCAGTGACTTCAGAGAGGAAGAGAGATAGAAATATCAATGATGAGAGGGAATCATCGATTGGCTGCTCCCTGCACGTTGGATCGAGCTCGCAACCCAGGCATGTGCCCTTGACTGGAATCAAACCTGGGACCCTTCCGTCCACAGGCCGACGCTCTATCCACTGAGCCAAACCGGCCAGGGCTCTAATAACTCTTAATTCTAGTAAACTCATCTGTAGAAATTTTTGTATATTCCATGTACATGATCACATGACTTACAAATGACAACAGTTTAGTCTCTCTAATCCTTACTAGAGGCCCAGTGCATGAAATTCATGCACTGGGTGGGGTGTCCCTCACCCTAGCCTGCACCCTCTCCAACTGGGACCCCTCGGGGGATGTCCTACTGCCGGTTTAGGCCTGAGCCCTGTGCAATCGGGACCACTGGCTCCTAACCGCTCACCTGCCTGCCTGATTGACACCTCACTGGTCCCCTGCCGGCCTGGTCGCCCCTGCCCTCCCGTGCAGGCTTTGTACCCCCAACTGCCCTCCCCTGCAGGCCTAGTCGCCCCTAACTGCCCTTCCCTCCAGGCCTGGTCCCCCCCCAACTACCCTCCCCTGCTTGCCTGATCGCCCACAACTACCCGCCCCTGCCGGCCATCTTGTGGTAGCCATCTTTTGACTACATGGGGCGGCCATCTTGTGTGAGGGTGTGATGGTCAATTTGCATATTAGCTCTTTATTATATACTAGAGGCCCGGTGCACAAAAATTTGTGCACTCGCGGGGGGGGGTCCCCCAGCCCGGCCTGTGCCGTCTCACAGTCTGGGACCCCTCGGGAGATAACGACCTGCTGGCTTAGGGCCTGCTCTCGGGTAGCAGAGGGCAGGGCCCAATCCCTAGGTGCAGCCCCTGGTCAAGCTCAGAGCAGGGTCGATTGGGGAGTTGGGGCACCGCCCCGTCATTGCACAGAGCAGGGCGGAACGGGAGGTTGCAATGCAACCCTCAGTCACGCTCAAGGTAGACTGATTGGGGGGTTGGGG
>NW_005871769.1:112895-133627 GCF_000147115.1 Myotis lucifugus | reverse complement strand
TCCCTGCTCGCTTCAGTGCATGGCTGCCGGCCGCCATCTTGGCTGACAGTTAATTTGCATAAGGATACACTGATTAGCCAATGGGAAGGGTAGCGGTCGTATGCTAATTACCATGTTTCTCTTTTATTAGTGTAGATGATACTTTTTCTTTCGTTTTCCTGTCTCACTGTGTTGGCTGGGACCACCAGTCCCAACATAAAGCTGGAAGGCAGACAGTGGCCTTATCTTGCTCTCACAGGATCAACTTTCAACATTTTACTATTAAACAGTACCATCTGGCCCTGGCTGGTGCCTCAGTTTGTTGGAGCATCGTCTCACACCAAGGGTGGCAGGTTCAATCCCTGGTAAGAGCGTGTTTGGGAGGCCAATTGATCAATGTTTCTCTCCCACCTCCTCTCTCTCTAAAAATCAATAATAATAAAAAGAGGTACCAATTGCAATAATAGTTTTTTTTTTTCCTTTTAGAAGCCTTTATGCAAGTTCCCCATCATTCCAAGTTGGCTAAATTTTTGCAATGAATAGCTGATGAATTTTTAAAAAATATAACTCTTACTTCTTTTTATTTTTTAAGTTGATTTTAGAGTGAGAGGGAGGGAGACACAGAAACATCAATTGGTTGCCTCCCATACACACCCTGAGGAGGGACCAGGAATTGAATCAGTGACCTTTCGGTGCACAGGACAACACTCAATCTTCTGAGCCACATGTCCAGAGCTAGCTGATGAATTTTGTCAACCTGCTCTTGACTCTGTTAAGATGATCACATGATTTTACTCTTTGAGTCTGTTAAAATGGTGCATACACATTAATACATTTTCTAATGACCTGGTCCTTGAAAACCAAGTAAGTTTTCATGATGTGCAATATCATTTTTATATTTTTCTCATGTTGGTTTTGCTATTGTTTCTTTGCTTAGCATTTTTGCATCTATATTCATCAGTGGGACTGGCCCGTCTATTCTCACATGTCCTTTGTGTGGTGTGATGTTAAGGTTATGTTAGCCTTATCAAATGGGTAGGAATACTCCCTATTTTCCTATCCTCTGAAGGACTGTGTATAAAAGTGGAATTGTTTCTTGAATGACGTTAGAACTTGCTACCTTTGGGTAGATTTGAGGGGTGAGGGGAATTTTTAAGTAACTGATTTAATTTCTTTTTTGTTAATCCTTACCCAAGGTTATTTTTGCCATTGATTTTTAGAGAGAGAAACATCTATTGGTTGCCTCCCACTCACGCCTCGAAGGGGCCGGTAACGAACCTGCTGCCCAAGTACATGCCCTTGACCAGGAATTGGACCCTTGACCCTTTGGTGCGTGGGTCGACACTCTAACCACTGAGAACCCCGGCCAGGGCACTGATTCAATTTCTTTAAAGACTATAGGATTATCCCTCTTTATAGGTTTTCTTCAGTCAGCTGTGCTAAGTTGTCTTTAGTTAACTGCCACGCATCCAAAATGGAAACCATCCCCATTTCTTCCATATGCGCTGGAATATTTATGAATTTAAGTTACCATAATTTTCTCTACAAACCCAGAGATGTCACTAACAAATCTGATTTTAGAACTGGGCGACCAGAGTTGATATGTGAGGTTTGCAGCTATAGACGCGCGTGGCGTGGGGAAGGTCTGCGGCTTGCGTCCAGACACACTTACAGTGTCACCGCGCCTCAGTTTGCAGACTGAAGGCAGAGTTGATCACACAGCCTCTACTCTGTTCTGAATCTTGGCAGTTTCTGTTGTGTCCTCCCCAATACTGCCTGTGCCTTTCCTCTGCTTTTTAAAATCCTCAAAGGTTTGTCCATTTCACTACTCTCTTCAATCACTAACTTCTGTCTTCATGGGTATTATTAGTTTGTGCGCTAATTCACTTCTGTTCTTACCCTATTTCATTCCTCCTACTGATCTGGGTGTAACGCTATTCTACCCTAATGTCACCTCATTCATCGTGTGCCTTTCTTCTTGACAAATGGAAACACCCTAAGCTGTAAATTTCCCTTGTACTATTTGCTTCAGTTGTCCCACAACTGCTGATATGAAAATATTTACATCATTTGGTTCTAAATATTTCTGATTTTCATATTTTCTTTTTTTGATTCAAGAGTTTAGAAGTGTTTTAAAATGTCAAGTGTATGGAGTTTTTCTAGTTATCTTTGTTACTGACTTTTAACTTGAATGCATTATGGTCAGAAAACATATATCCTATGTGATCCCAATTTTCTGAAATTTGTGGAAGCCAGCATCTTTGCCTAGCACATGATCAATTTTTGTGAGTATTCATATGCTAGGCAAAGATGTGACTGAAAATAATGTGTATTCTTCAAGGCCACAGGCTCAGGAATCGTGCTGCTCATGTTTTCTTATATTCTCTAAAACCATTCTCCCACATCTGGCCAGAGTGGCTCAGATGGTAAGATTCCCAGTCAGGGCACATGTTCGGGTTTGGGGCTTGATCCCCAGTAGGGGGTGTGCAGGAGGCAACCGGCCGATGTTTCTCTCTCTCTCAGCATGTCCTCTGGTGAGGATTAAAAAATAAATAAAATAAAAAGGTCCTTCCACATAAATGCCATTGCGGATGTTCCCCTGCCCTCCTCCAGGCCTGTGTCCACGCCTGTCTGTCCTGCCACCTGACAAACAGCCCTCAGCACTGCAATGTGCTGGCAGCAGGCGCTCTTCGCTCTGCTCCTCGGAAGGTCACTGTTCGCCGTCACTGAGCACAGCATTCTGGAGGGGACAGTCGTATTTTCATTCCCAAACCGAAGCCCCCTTTACTTGACCATCGTTCTTGGAGGAAAGACGACGCTGCGGGAACGGAGTTCCGGTGACAGCGTGCCTTCAGCGCCCGGCGAGCTCAGCCGCTGTCCTCGGGCCGTCGTCACTGGGAGGTCAGCAGTCGTCCGGCTGCCACTCCTTTGTACAGGCTTCCCGGATCTGAGAGGCAGCACCTTAAAAAGCCTTTGCCATAATCTTTTCAAGTATTAACTTTTCTGGAACTCCAAACAGATGTGTGTTAGATGTCTTTCATTCTGCCTCCACGCTTCCCCAGCCACTGACCGCCCTACGGCTCCCAAACACGCCGAAGGGCACACTCACCAGCTGCCACGTCTGGCCCCGAGTCCCCCACCTTTCCCTTCTTCCCTGGTTCTCCCCTCGGCTTCCTTCAGAGCACTTACCAGCAGCCCCATCACTACGTGTTTGCCCCAGAGTTTCCTCTGGGACGCGAACCCCTGCCCTGCGGGGCAAGAGCTGTCTCCTCTCCCCACCAGGCAGCCTTAGGGAAACACAGGGAATGCTCCCCTAAGCCTCTAGGAACTCAGCTCCTGGGCCCATTCCCACACGCCCCGCTAGCAGCCCTAGGGCAGTGCGCAGGCACCTCTGTGTAGGTAGGAGCTCCTTGGCTACACTGTTCTGTGTGCTGATGTCACTTCCAACCCCTGGCTGCTGCCTGGCCTTGGAGTGGGCCTCTCAGGCCTGCACTAGCTACTGTCCTTTCACTTTGGAGGGTGAGCGGCCAGCATGCCAGGAGCAGCTGAGGGAGGGCAGGCACGTGCTGCTCTCACTACTTCCCAGCTTGTGAGCTGGAAATACACCTGCAAGCCTCATTCCCACCACCCCCTGGGCACACATGCCTGTCCTTTACTCCGGGCCTATCAACTCCTGTGTGAACTTAGGGCTTCTCCTGCCGCTGCCCCAAACCCGCCGCCTCCAGAAGCCCCTCCTTCCTTCCCTCCTGGTCTCCCAGCCCCTCTGCAGAACAAGCTTCGTGACTGATGCCGCTCCCCCAGGCCACTCCGCTGGGTGCACAGGCCACTCCGCTGGGTGCACAAAGGGCCTATCAGGACATGGGACCTGGTCCCGGCTGGAATCACAGCCTCACAGGCCTTGGTCTCCATCTCGACTGGAGGAAGTGATGTGGTGGCAGCTGTATCAGGGACAGCTGACTGCAAGTCACAGAGCTGGGAAGTGTCTTCAGAGACCCCACGATGACACGGGAGGACCCAGCATGTAGTCCACAGGAAGACCCGACTGGACGAAGCCAGAGGCATCGGCACACCCTCCTCCTCCACCTCCCCTCGCTCCCCTGCGGCGGTAAGAACCGAACAAGCTGAGTCGGAGGGACATGCTGCGTGGCCTGCACTCCCTGCAGACAGAGCTGCCGTCCTTCCTCCTTCCCTCCGTCAGGAGGCACCTCCAGTCCCCTCCAGCACCGTCCCCTCCTGGCCCACTCCTATCCCGTCTGAGTGCCTGACCCGGCCCTGGCAGCAGGGGAGGCTTTTCACCAACTACAGTCCGTCTGCAAAGTCCCCCAGCCCCAACCCTCACCCCAAACCCCAGAAGAGGACAGGAGCCCAGAGACACCCTCCCCTCCCCGGGGCTATGACCTGGGAACAGGAGGCGGCACCTGAGACAGCAGGACCTCAAGCTTCCGAGGCTGGAGGGAGAGGAGGGGACCACGTGGGCGGTGCAAAGAGCACCCGAGTCTTGGTGATCATCTGAGCACTGAATCCTGCTGACAGAGGGCAGAGCTGCCGGGCTCCACTGAACTGCTTACAACACAGCGTCCAGACCAAACTGCATCCCAGCACACTCCGTGTATGTGTGTCTGTGCACATGTATGTGTGTATGTGCGTGTGTGTACATGCATGTGTATTGTGCATGCATGTGTGCATGTATGAGTGCGCGTATGTGTGTGCACACATGGGGCCTGCTGGGAAGGCATGGTTTCCACCCTGCAGCCCCCACGCCATCTTGTCTGTCACAGGGTACACTGACTTTCCTGTCTAAACCCAGCCCAGAGCCCCTCACCCCCTGCCCTTGCTCCTGTGAGACTCTGCCTGTCTCCCCAGCTATAGCGTGAGTTCCCGCGAGCAGGGCTGGGTCTGCTCTGCCCATCTGCTTCCCTGAGCCTGACACACAGAAGAGCTCAGTAACTCCTGGGGGCTGACGGGAGCCAATGGAGGACACCACAGACCCTCAGGGCTGCAGTCTATCTAACCCCTCCAGAGAGGCAGCTGTGAACACTGAGGCCAGTGGCACCACCAGAGCTCCAGGTAAATGTCTGATTCAGGTGCTGGGAACACATACAGGTAAGGGCTGCTCCTAAGCTCTGACAGTCTGCACAGGAAGCACTCAGATACCATAGATTTAGTGGGACTGCACTCACCATGCAACTCAGGGTACCAGCCCAGTGCTTTTCAACTGGGGCTGTCCCGGGGACTCCTGGGGGATTTTAGTAACATACTCGCGCTGTCCCCTCCCCTCCCACCCAGATGCTGGGGTGAGCCTGGGCACTTGGATTTTTAGAAGTTGCCCAGGTGACCGGAATGGGAGCCCGGATTCAGGAGAACCACTGAGCTCCTGGAGCACTCATGCTTTGGGTCACATCCTCCTCGGACATGAGGCCTACTGTCTGATGGCCCAGCTTGGATATACAGGCCGGAATGGAGGGACATCTATGGGGTCCAGCCTGCCTCCCACAGACAGGTAATCCGTGGAGTCTCCTCACACTTTCTGAGCAACACCTGGAGAGCATTCACCAGGCCAGGCCCAGGCCTTCCCTCTGAGAGAGAAGACACAGAGGAGTCACGGCAGCCGGTGGCCACGTGTGGGGTGAGGTAGGGCTGACCACGTCTGCCCAAGCTGGACATCTGAGCATGTTTTCAAGAATAAACAAGAGTCTGCTAGGCAGACAGCAGGATACAATACAAAGTAAGGACCAGGCATTTAGGGAACCCAGACTGCCCCCAAGCAGGCAAACCTGGGAGCTCTCCTTTGCCACCCACTAGCCCTGGGCCGGGCGTGCCCTCCTGACCTGAGACAGGCAAGCCCTCAGCGACTCACACAGCTGCCTGTGCAAGACACTAGGTTCTCAACCTTCCTAATGCCGCGACCCTTTAATACAGTTCCTCATGTTGTGGTGACCCCCAATTTCAATTGTTACAAATTGAACATAATTAAAGCATAGTGATTAATCACAAAAACAATATGTAATTATATATCTGTTTTCCGATGGTCTAAGGTGACCCCTGTGAAAGGGTCATTCAACCCACAGTTTGAGAACCGCTGCACAAGACGCAAAGGCGGGCTTCACCTCCTGGGCCTACTCTTGGGCCACGAGGATCTAAAAACACCAGTTTCCCCCCAGATGCTAAACGCCGGTCACTATGGGTTACTATGAAGCACTGTAACTTTTCTGGAAGGGCTCTCCCTATACTTACGCTCTGACCCGTGAAGCTGGGTAACATTCTCCAGACGGGCCTCTGCTGAGCGCCATCATCCTGGCTCTCAGACAAGCCACCCCCCGCCCACCCCGCCCCCGGGCGCCCCGCCCTGGAATCAAGAGCCTTTTCTGACACCTCCAGTTAGTTTCCATGGGCTCTGCTCCCCTTTAGAATCTGCTGCAACAACAGGATGGCCAGGAACTTGAAAAACCCGCATCTTACATGCTGCCCCGTGCTCAGCCCACACGATGGGCCTGAGGGGAAGCCACGCACAGGACAGACCTGGTCACAGCGCAGAGCTTTGGGTGGGAAATGAAAGACGAGTTCAGTTCAAACCCTGCTGACACCACATCAGCCAGATGACCGAGGATAAGCTGCTTAGCCTAGGTGTGTCCAGGACCCGACGCCGACTCTCCGCTCCACCAGGGCCTGCGGGAGGCCGGGAGGCCGCACACTGCGGCACTACACTTTCCTCAGCTACGCTGGGCTCAGACCACGCTTCCGCCACCCTCCAAAACACTAGGCGGGAGAGAGCGGGCAGCAGGGGCACAGTCCCCGTGAGGGCTTGCTGACAGCACTGCCTTCCCCATGGAGGCACAGGGATTCACGGCGAGGCGTCTCTGTGCTCTGCCCTCCATGTCCTCGGGAGGCCCGGGTCTCCACACATCCGATAAATAAATGCTGGGCAAAGTCCATGAATGCAAGGAAAGGGGATGACCCGAGGGCAGAAAGATCAAGCAGCGTCCGGCCGGCTTCTCTGAGGCCCTTTCACGGGTCCCGCGGCCGTCGTCTTGCACGTTAATATTCATGTGCACTGGGAGGAAGTCACAGAAAGAACTAAGCCCCCTCCCCTCGGAGGGAGTCACCGAGAAACCAGCAGCACCACCTGCCGCTGGCAGGAGCCAGCAGGGCCCTGAGTCGCAGGCTGTGCGCCCACCTCGTGCCAGGCGGGCTGCTTTGTGTCGGGCGGTGGGGGAAGTGCCCCGCCGACCTGGCAGGCTCGTTTCCTCCTCTCAGTCCTTAGAATTTCCTCCCAAGGCCAAGCTGCCCACGCTACTTGGGAAGAAATGGGAATGGCAGGGCTTGCTATACACAGAGGCTTTCAAAACAGTGTTTCTTTCATCCAGAGGGTGCAACTAACAATGTCTGAAAAGAGACCCTCTAATCTTTCTAATTTCTGAGGATGTTCAGGGTAGTGGGGCGGCCCTGAAAACACACAGACTTCTCTAGCAGACTTTACTAGAGACTAATCCGTAAACCTGACACCACACTGTGCTCTGGGGCGGTGTCTTGGGAGATGAAAGCCAGGGGGCTGCTCCCATGCTCTGGGGAACTCGGTAGCTGTCATCAGACCCTCTCCTGCAGCCCATGGGAGCGGAGTACTGAGAGTGCAAAGCCACCCCCTGTCCAATGGGGTCTAGCCCGGCACGGTCCCCTGAAGCCACGCTGTGTAGGGTGTTCACATGCCTGGAAATGCTCATTATGTGGTACAAATGGAAATCTCAATCTCAATCTCTCTCTCTCTCTCTTCCCCCTTTATATGTATATATTAGATATATACACATATACACACAACTGTATATACAATATGACCCGACCACATCAAAACCTAAGTGCCCAGAGAGAAGAGGAAGCAGACCAGCTAGCATGTTCATCCAGGCACTGCCAGTGCTGGAGGCTGCGATGGCTCTCCCAGGACCTGCCCCACAGAAGGCCTCGCAGCCGTCTAGGACCATGTGACGACTCGAGCACCGAGGATCAGAGCACAGACCTGTCTCTAACTTGCTGTGTGATCCCACAACACGAGAGCCTCTCTCGCCTTTAGTGGCCCGTTTTCTCCCAAGTCCCTGGGAAAATGCCAAATGTATCAGAACCAAAGAGAGGGCCCTGGGTCAGGAAGTGGAAAAGGACAGATGGCAGCCCAGGAACCACCTGTGGGCACCTGCAGATATATTTTGATTAGCCCCAAATATTGTCAACATTTAAATATTAATATATTTCAAAAATGCAGGTTTCAATTGTTTCTTTTAAAAATTAGATTCATAATAACCCCAAAGTGGAAGTAACCCAAGTATCCATCAAGTGCTAAAGGGCTAAACAAAATGTGGTATTATCTATAAAATGGAGTATTATTCAGCCATAAAAAGGGATGCAGTAGGGATACATGCTAGTATGTGGGTGAACTTTGAAAACACTCGAAGGGAAAGAAGCCAGTCACAAGGGCCACGTGTGTGATTCCATTACACGTATGAAATGTCCAGAATGGGACTACTGGGGGAGGGGCACCAGAGAGGGGCTGCTGAAAGGGACAGGCTGCCAGAAACGCCCTGCAATCCATGCTGATGAGTGGCTAAGAACCACGGAACTGCCCACTTTCAATGGTTAAAATAGTGCATCTTATGCTTTATGAATTCTATCTTGATTAAAAGTGAATTGGAAGAGGAAACCTCTGCCTCTGGGCACCAGCTGCCTTTCCCCAACTCACCCACCTCTGGCCAGCCTGTCGATGCTGCCTGCAGTGTGAGAACCCCAACTGCTGGAGGTGATCCTGCCCCCCAACAGCAGACTCCCCAGTTCCCCGCGAGGGTCACGTCCCTGGCTCAGTCATTCAGTTCCAGGGCATAGCCCTGTCCACCAGCCAAAGGAGGGGCTGGGCAAACTTGGTCATTTACAAAATATTTATTCTACCGCTTCCAACCAGGTCCCACAAACAGTAGAAACAGGGTAGAAGGGAAAGCTGTCTCCGTCCCACCACCTGGCCCCATGCCCCTCCCCAGAATCAGCCGCTGACTCAGCATAATTCAGTCGCCTTCCTCTCCCAGGCTCTTCAGAGAAGACCACGCGTTCATTCAATGATCAGTTACCGTTTTGAAAGGGACTGACAGTCTTTCCTGAAGAACGTCCTTATCCATACCTTAGGGTGGCCAACACCACTGCTGTCCCCACAGGCAGTGCCAAGTGGGCGCCTCCAGCAGACCCGCCTTCACTGCCCACGCACATGGCCATGGACCACGCAAACCAAGCTCCTGGCAGCCTTGGTGCTGGCCATCAGTGAGCAGAACTGTGGACCATTTGGCCTAGGGTTTGCCCCGAGGCCCAGAGGGCTCCTGCCAAAGGAAGGTGGGGCTCTGTCTGCCTGGTCCCTAAAGCCAACATCACCCAAGGACACCCGGTGCCAACACTGTCTCTGGACACGTCCAAGCACTTGGCAAAGCTGCCAGGCCCCGAGTAACCACGAAGCCACCCATCCCCGCTTTCCAGCCCTCATTCTCCCACCCCCACCTCAACCCCTGCTGCCCAATTTACACCAGGAAGGTCCCCACGCCTGTACAGCTACACCACTGCATGCCCTCCTGCCCCTCACAGCCGAGCCTTCTGCTGGGAACACTCGTGCCTCTTCCTGGCCTGGCTACTCCTGCTCTCCCTTAAAGATTCCTCCAACATGCCTGCCTCACCCCCACCCCCATCTCCTGATAAGCCCACCTCCTGAGCTAAGCGCTGCCCCAGGATGCTCTCCACTGCCACCAAGACCCAGCCCACACCTGACCGGAACCTTGATTGTGTCTGGGCCCCTGCCTGACAGGACAGCCTGGCATTTGGTACACTCCAGCAAGCATCCGGGGAACGCGGCAGAATACAGAACATGGTTCTAGTGGGGGAAACAGAGATCCCAACAGATATAGGCAAGTTGCCACAAAACATACAGTTCAAAGTTCGTAGGCAGAAAACCACAGACCACCATGGCCCGCAGGGTCCAGAGCACCCAGAGTACAGGTGGGGTGGGAAGCTATTGCCTGCCGGTCAAGCTGTGTGCCCAGCGATCCGGAAACCCATGTGCCCAAGATTTCCACCCACATTAAACCAATCATGCTACACGCAGGTTTCAAATCTCTTCTTACAAATTTTCTTACATTTGGCATTAAATAGAACTTTAAAATGTTCATGTAGCCTAGTAAACTGATTTACTATTGTATTAACTAGTAAGTAAGACCAATTACAGCAAATGTATCCCCTTTTCATTCGCAGTCATGTCAGTACATCATAGCCACTTGATTCCACATTTCATGTTGTGTATTACAGTTTGTTAACCTGGGTGCTGGGTGCAATTCTGAGGCTGAGAGAGCTGACGCGCCCCCGGTGGGACAAGCCATTTCTGATACACGTGGGAAGCAGAGAGGACGGCTGCTTTCCCTCCACCAAAGCAGAAACCATTCAAAGCAGAATGAAAGCGTGCGCCCCACAGTCCTCAGGGGGAGAGCAGCAGCCTGGGCCCCCACCCGGGGCCAGACCCACTCCCACCTCTGCCAGATGAGAGAGAGCAAGCAGCTCTGCCCTGCTGCCCTCACCCATTCCACAAGCATGCAGGAGAGACAGACGAGGGATCGTTACCGCATGGCCAGGGATTCGAAGTGCTGGCTGGGGCTGCGGGCCCACCCCAGGGGTTGGTCTGGTTAGCTGAGGCTGACGGGCCCCAGGGCTCAGCTTGCTGGGCAGCAGGGCCTGAGCTGGGGAGGGCATCCATTAAATCCAACAGAGTGGTTTGCTGTGGGTAGGAGCTGGGCTTTTGAGAAAAAGAGAAGGAGACAAGTTTTACTTTGCTACAGTCTAGCCAACATCCATTTGTCAGCCATAAATATTGCCCGTGCTTCTTACTAGAATAGAGTCCCTCTCGAGGGGCGAGAAGCCTTGGTATTGAGCAGCCCCGTGCCCTGGCCTGCCCATGTCCCTCTGCCCCCAGCATTACCATAGCCACACTGAGCTATTTACTATGTGCAAAATGACCTGCCCACTTTCAAACAGTCCTAGGGATTTCCTGCATGACCCCAGGCTTCCTCCTCCTTCCAGAACGCACACCACACCGCCTTGCTCCCAGCTGCCAGGGATACTTTTGGGACTGTGATATAGGTGGCCACTGGAGCCCCTGGCCCTGTGGTTTGAGGGGCTGAATCCTGACTGGATGATGAGCTTGTCGGGAGCAGAGCCATGTCCTGGTCACCCTGAGGTACGAAGCAGGAAGTCTGGCATAGAAATGATGACAGCAAGGAAGACCAGCACTATGAGGGCTGGCCCTGTGCCAGGAAATGGTGCCAAAGCACCTGACACTGAGCTTACGTAACCAACAGCCACCATCACTGCACAAGGTGGGCTCTACTACCTGCTATTTCACAGGGGGCACTGAGGTACATACAAGTCAGCACGGGGAATGGGAACCTAGGCAACTAGTCCCCTTGTCCATGCCCATTTCTCTCGGGTGGTCTCAGGAGGCCACCACAGCCTAGGTGGCTATGGTCAATTCCGTCCTCACCTCGCTCTTGCTCATCCCAGGCCTCAGGACTACTTGCAGAACCAAGAGAAGCCGCCCGTGGGAGAGCGGCCCGGGGCATGTGCACTGCACTGCGGGTGGGTTGGGCCCTTCAGGAACTACTGCGGGGCAGTCTCCACGCGCTCACCTTCTAGCGAAGCACTCACCTCCTGCTTTTTTGGAACTTTAACGGTGTCTCTCCGGCTTTCTTCCAGGGCCATCTGCAGTCTGAGATCATCACCCCGCCGGAGGCGCTCTTCCTGGAGAGGACAATGAACTTGAGGCTGGGGTAACTGCAATGACATCACTCTATAGAACAAAGCAACCAGGCCAGAGCCAGGAAACCGAGATTGTATCGTGTGCTATTTCAAAAGAGGACTCGGAAACAACTTGCAGGACACAGTGACTCTTCTGTGACTCCCTGCTCACCCCCACACCCGCCTTGGGGTCCCAGGGAGCCTGGGGCACAGGCACCACAAATTGGGGAAAGGGAATACTTATTATCAAGTGTTTTTTCTCAAAATGAAAATGGCTTTATCATTCCAAATACAGCAGCAATAGGTCAGCTTATAAAAGTAGACAATCCGACAGCCCAGAAAGGAATCAAGAGGAAAATCACATCCTGTCCCCCTCCCACTGTGCACACCTCCAGAAATGACTGTTTATTTTCTATGCTTTCTAACAAAGATAATTCATTATAGCCACCATACCCAAAAGACTGGGTCATCCTAGCTATTAAATGATTAAATATTAGTAAATAAATCCATTACGTTTTATTATAAATATAACAAATCACAGACATGCTATTAAGTAAAATGGGCCCAGAAGATCCACCTGTCCTTCCATCTAACTGTCTGTAGTATTTTTCCTTTTTCCAGTGTTCAGATGCTGTTGGTTCGTCTCACCAGACTTCCCAGGGCTAAGCCGTTGTGAGCCCACACACCAGTGTCGAGGAAGCCGTGGACACTCAGCTTGTGCAGAGCGAGCCCGTGAGGCTTGGCCATGTCGGCAAAAGGGTTTCTGGGAAGCACTTTTGCCTGGTTTGTCCCTTGGCAAAGCCTTCCTTCCCTGAAGACCTTTCCTAAATGTGACTTTGCGTAGGACCCTCCCTGACTGGGGCAGGAGGTGACAGAACACACAGGTGGCAACACACGTCATTCCCAGAGCGTGGGGACAGGGCAGGTGTTTGTCCCCCCTGGGGTCCCTGCCCCCCGGCACAGGGCAGCACACAGTGGCCCTGGGCACAACCTGCTCAGCTACTTCTCTGCTCATGGCAAGCGCCAGCTGCAGCTGTAGTTCCTCTTCTCCGCTAGTCTGGGGCCGGGCCTGCTCCAGCTCAGAGGACACCCGAGGGGAAGTGGCTGTGGGAAAGGCAAGCACAGGTTCATGCTCAGTAGGTACCCAGGCAAATCACAACCCATCCCACCTCACACCCACACGGTCTGGCAACACCCCAACAATACGGGGATTGAACGGTTTGCAAACATTTCAAGGTTTAAAGCAAGTAACGTCAGATGTGGTTTCACAACTGCCACATGGCAACAACCGAGAGAAGATGCCTCAGGCACACGCCCAGCCCTCGGCCCCCAAGGATTTGCCCCTCAGCCTGCATTGCAGAGCTGCCCTGCTTCGGAGCGGAACTCGTTTTGTAAGATGGAGAGTATAGCTCCTGAAAAGCTGATCAAAGAGCATCAACCAAGGGCAGGGCACCTATGGGCCAGAGCGCCTCTGAGACGCCCCCAGCATGAGAATCTCACTTTGTAGCTCATGGCTTTCAGGGTCATGGACAATGACAGCCAAACATTTCTGCAGTCACCCTGAAAACTTTTGTTTAAGTGAAACTGTATACGGACTTGAAAAAAATCAAGCATATGCTTCTTTAAACTCCTGTAAGCAGCTCCTAGAAAGACAGCTTTTATTGACGGGATGAGACAGTTCCTAGCTGGTGTGACAAAGCCCAAGGAAAGAGGTGTGTGAGGCTAGCCTCCCTGGAAATAAACAACGCTGGGGCTCTCAGGCTACCACGTTGTCTGTGCGTCAGGGTGTCTCAGTGCTTCCAGAAATTAGATATAAAGCTCTGGGAGCATGTGCCTAAGTGTGCGCCCATCTCTGCCCCCCCCCGCCCCCCAGACAGGATCCACACTGCTCTGAAATTCTCCAAGGGAGGCCTGCCATCTGAGAGAGGATTGGAACCCCTGCCATAGATGGTTCTGCACCTGCCCTCCCTCTGGGCCTCCGTGCGTGCGGTTCCTCAGCCCACCCCTCTCCCCTCAGGCCTCAGAGCTCAGCTTCCCGTGCCAGGGGTTCCAGGACTGCCCTCCGCTGGGGCTGGTCAGCACCTCCTCTCTCATGGCACTCGCCCCCTTCTGCACCTGGGTAGGTAAATGCCAGAAGACACTACTTGGGGAAGCCCCAGGCCCGCCTTCTCATTGTTACTTCAACTAACAAGGGTTGACAGAGCAGCTGGCAAATAAATAGCCATTGAGTGGAGAGATGCTGCATGCACATGGATGGACAGACAGAGGTAGAGAATTCAACTTCATGGCTGATGGTAATTGTTTGAAAATGCTTTCATTGTGTATTAGTTTGCTCCTTCTTTCCTTGCGTCCACTCTAACAAACCCAGTCATCAGGATTGACCAAAATCCTGCTTTTGCCTAAATTTCCAATCTTAACTCAGCACTCAGGACCTGCCTCTGGGAGAAAGTAAGAGGTGGGGAATGATTTCTGACAGATGAGGTTTCTAGATGGCTGGGTTCTGGCTGCAGTGAATTAAACCAGAGAAGCAGGCTGGGTAGAGTTGGGGTCGTGGAGGAATCCACAGAAGAACCAGGTGAGGCCGGGGCTGCTCCGGGCAGAGGCTGGAGTAGAGCAGGCTAGGAGACGCTAAGTGGCGTTGCTTTGTCACACAATTAAGAAAAACACATAAAATATACATCGGCAAGATTTCATTCAGAACAATTCAGTGGTGTTTGCTATGATTTATTATCAACCAAAGAACCATCCAAAAAATGCTGCCATTATTAAAAAAAGATACTTCTAGATAAAATCAAGTCAAATCCCGGCCTAATGCATCACCACGATATTTTACCAAGCATTTCTTTAGAAATAAAGCTAGATGACATCCAAATGTCCTCATATCCATCTGGATAATTTGATTTCTTAATAATATACCAAGACAAAAATACATATTTTGCTCTCAAACATCCCTTAGCCCATCACAGCACTTGCGTTAGGGCTTTATTGTGCTCTGGAAGCAGAGCCATCTCCATCCAATTGGGAGAAACAGAGCCAGATGCTTCGGGGGGGGGGCGCTTGTGGGGGACAGTTCCGGAGGCATCGGGGAGACAGTTCTGGGGGATTCTACTGAACTGAATGCGACTCTTCTGTCCAGACCACCAGCCACTCAGCCTGCCCGTTCCCAGCCTCTTTCTTGATAAAGAATCTCCCAGGCTTGCTTCACAAAGCACTCCATTTGAAACCAACACAGTGCATCTGACACCCTTCATTTACTACCAAATGGAAATGATGAGCGAAGAAAGAAGACCTCATATCCTAGCTCACATCCCCAACAGTGCTCAGAGCACAGCCCCATCTTGGCAGGGAAAGCAGCCTTGGCAGCAGCGCCACGGCCGACTCCGCACGGGATGAATGGGCTAGGGCTCCGAACAGTGACCTCCCAGAGCAAGGGGCCTCCCGTCCTGGGCGCCTTTCAGCACATCTGCGAGGCCAGGTGGCTTCAAATGCAAATGCACCTGCTTCGTCTACCAAGAGTGACGCTGTTAGAAAGATGCACAGCCGCCACACGGAAATAGCTCACCACATCAATGAGGAAATGAGAGACAAAGGGCATTCCCCTAAATGCTGTGGCTTTTATGAACGGAGGCCCAAGCTCTCAGTTCCGCAGGTGGCGGAATCCACAGCCACTGGCCCTGAGCATCAGCTGAGCTCACACAGGTCTCAGCTGTGAGGAGGATTCCAACAGAGATGTTTTTGCATTAGTGACAGCATCTTGGCCCCATAAAGGGCCTCTGTGCCCGTGTACGTGACGGTGAACACAGACATGGTTGTGAGATGGGCCTGAATGGACCCTTCTGACGACCTGAGTGTGGCCCTGGGCCTACTCTGAGGATCGGAAGGTCCACACCTCACAGGGACCAGTGGGAAAAACAAGTGCCTGAGAACTGCCCACTCTTGGGTGAGCCACGTGCTTGCTCAGCCAGCACCTATGGAAGGAGAACAGCACTTGCCATCATGGTTAGTGAATCACGGCAGGAGCGCGAGCGCACCATCGCCCTTCTCCTGCCGCTAAGATCCCGCCTGGAAGAGCTCAAAGCCAGAGAGTTCTAGACACAGGCCGCACTTTTGTCCTCCCCAGTGTGGTGCCTTGCCGAGGAAAGCCTGGGGGAGAGGCGGCCAGAGAGCCTGCCGGGAGAGGCCCACATTCCCCTGAAAGCACAGCGCAGAGGCCCCCAGGGCAGGAGACAAGGACCTCCAGCCCTTACTCCTCCCCTCCCGGGCCCTCGGACCCTGTGCTGCGGGCAGGCCCTCGTGCCCAAACATGCTCCCCAAACAGAGCCTGGAAGATGTCCTAAGGGAGATGCTTCCGCTGGTCAGGTCGGGGTCATTCTGAAGGAAGAAGGCAAAGCAGTCAAGGTAAGCGGAACAGGAAGCGGCTGCTTCTCATCGCTAGGTTCTGCAATTTCCTAGAAAGATGGCAGCTTCTACAATCACACATGCTGATTTATGAGAACAGACACAGTGGGACGTGACTTTACTGTCAAATGGCTCTTTGAGGTGACAGCATGACTCAGGTAAAGTTCTCAGGCATGTGGGCCTCCTGCAGGCCGAGGGGCCCAAGTCCATGTGTCCCCAGTTGAAGCTGGACACACAGGCACACAAGACATTTTGCCAGGCCTCAGGGGCCCAAGAAGACCTAACTGGACTCAAGCACTGCTGCCACCACTCATGGCCCTGTGCCCCTCAGCTGACCAGGGTTCGAATCCTGTCACCACCATTCACTAGCAGTGAAACCACCCGCACACGGCCTGACCTCCCTGGGCTCCTTCCTCTTTGTGAAACCGAGACCAGTGGGGCTTGAGGAAGGGTCAGGAGTGCCCCTGACACAGCGGGCTCTCCCCGGAGGAGGCACCTGGCCTGGCGCTGCTCTCCACCCACCCCATAACCACCAGACCCTGGGGACCAGAGCTCTTTGGGGCACTCCAACTTCTATCTCACATAGCAGAGCCAAAAATGGGTAACTGTGGTGGCCCAGGCCTTCATGGGGACAGAGGCTGTGGTCTCTACCTCCTCTTTCTGCTGCTGTGGTCCTTTGAGGGAGGGGTTGGGAGCCCACACCGAGCCCAGAGCCAGCATCTGCCTCCAGCGACGGTTCCCAGTCCAGCTAAGTTCCTTCCTCTGACTAAACTGCAGCGAAGTGCCGCGCAGCCTTCCTCCACAGGGCAGCACCTGCCTGCAGTTTACAGGCCATTTCCTGTGCCGGGACCCTCGCTGCTGAGGACACCCCGCCCTCGGCTGGGCCTGAGCGAGGCTTCTACATCCGCTCCCCCTGGGAGAAGCTCCAGGCCGCTCTACCACTTCACAGGGAGGAGCAGGAAAGACTGCTTTTAGTTTAATGAGGCGAATTACGAAAAAGTACGTTCAGATTGCCCCAGGTAAAATGAAAAGAGAAAACAGATATAAGTCCACGGGGGAAGGCCCAAGAGGCACAAGATGGGAGTGTAGCAAAGTGCCATCACCCAGCTCACGCTCAGGCTGCCAGGGGTCTGACTGCACAACAGAGGGGCAAACCGAAGACACCTGGTGCGACGGCCAACCCCTGCCTGTCACATGACATTATCCCACCACCCATGATACTCCTGGCAACACCTCTAACTTAATTCCAATCCAGACCCTAGATCTGTTTCCCAGCTCACACAAGTGTAGAATGAGAACTGAGCAAATACTACACAAGGCAGCCATGAGCCAACCCCGCCCCAGGGATGCTGCAAGGCAACTGCCGGGTCTCCTGCACAGCAGGGTCAAGAGAAAAAGGGAATTCGCTGCAATGCGACCAAGGGGACAGGACAAGCAGATACAACTCGTGGTCCTGGGGTGGCCTAGGGTTAGACAGATGAGTGGGAAGACACTTTGAGGACAGCTGGCAACTGTGTACGCAGTACTGGATGGCTCTGTTAGGGTGGCACCGGCTCACTCTGCAGGAGGCATGCTCAAGTGCTGCTGGGGAGAGCTTCTCTTTAACACTCCGGCATCAAAGGAAGCGAGAGCCACTCCTCTCCCAGAGGAAACAACTGTTGACATTTTCTTGTGATTCCACCCAGAAAAGCTTTCCAAGGCATGCTCCATGTGTGGATGTGTAGTGCGCCTGTCTGGCATGTACCCGCAGGGAGCCTCGTCCATTCCTGTGTGTGTAATGCCTCGTGTGTGTGTGTCTTGTCTTGGGCTGACCTAGGCAGTGTTTTCGACATGAGAGGAAGCCCAACGTGGAGGGCAAGCCCAAACACCTGGGCTCAGATCTGGGCTCTGCCACTTCTCAATACGTGACCTTGGTCTAGGCAGGGAATTCTCTGTGCCTCAGTTTTCTCATCTGCAGAACAGAGGGTGGCAGTGAGGGTTAAATGAGTTCATATGTGAAAAGCAAGCACTTAGTCCAACGCCTCACCCATACAATCCTTACTAGCATCTCAATGAGCCCTCGGTCTAGGAGGATACTGCTCCCAAACTCCCTAACTTACAGACCATGGCTGAGGGATTGAGGTGAGGAACCGGCCCAAGGCCACCTCGCCAGTGAGAGAAAGTCTGACCCTGAAGATTTTGGTCTTTATTAGCAACCCTTCCCACAGGTCCGTAACCAGGACCCAAGAGGTTAGTGACTCTCACAGCTGGCAGAACTCACTGATCCCAGGTGAGGATGTTGAGGAAGCTTCACCCAGGGGATGCTGAGTATAGCTGTTAAAAAGTTTACAGGACTGCGGAGAAATGAGAGAATGCTTCTATTATAATGTTGTGAGACAAAAAGCAGAGAGAAAGTTGCGTCTACACCAAGCATGTCACACTCGCGGCCCATATGCAGCCCACAATGAGTATTTTTGTGGCCCAGTCAATATAACGGTATGTAAGAAACATTTTAATAAAAATTTCATAACTTAATTTTTACAATATTTTTATAATTTAATAATTATACATAATTATTAAAAACAAACTACAACGTTCGCTAACGACTGATTACTGTAATCATGTTGCATTCATTTCCTTTACGCACTTTACGCGCAGGCGCACCATTTCTCTCCACTGATACCAGCAGCGAATATTTTAGCAGCCGATGGCCACGTCATTAGTCTTGTACTGACTTGTTTGGTGCACACAACAGGAAATATTTCGCTTTCGGAGAACAAGAAAAATAGTTTTATTTGTGTTATGCTTATTAGTTTGTGCAGTTATTCAGTGTCTGGTAAATTAATATTCAAGAAAAAATATTAATTTTTATTAAAATGTTCTATTATTTTATGTTAATGATGACTCATTTATTTCAGCCCTTTGTATTCAGCATGTCTCTATCGAAATAAATCTACGTTTCTAGGAAAATTGAAGCTTTTGTTTTTTTGCGGCCCACATACACTTACACCTTATTTGGCCTGTGTTAGCCTTTGAGTTTGACATGCTTGATCTACACTGTAACTGCAACCCTGAAATAGAAAATGCGCTTTAAAAAAAAAAAAGTCCAGCTCTGGACAGTGTTTTCAGTGGTTAGACTGTCAGACTGAATGCCGAAGAGTCTCGGGTTCAATTCCCAGTCAAGGGCATGTACCTCAGTTGCAGGCTCCAGTCAGGGTTCATGCAGGAGGCAACCAATCGATGTGTCTCTCTCACACTGATGTTTCTCTGTCTCCCTGCCTTCCACTCTAAAAATCAATGGAAAAAATATCCTTGGGTGAGGATTAACAACAACAACAACATAAAAAGTCCAGAAGGAAATACATTAACATGTGAACAACAGTTGTCTTTGTGTAATAAGATTATGAGATACTTCTTGCATTTTCTACACTATCAAAAATGAACATGCGTTACTTGGATAATGGTAAAGCTGGCAGAGTTTTTTATTTCAGACGCTTCCCACCACTACCAGTTAGCACTGGAGGAGGAGGCCACCAGGATCTCATCTGAAGGGTTTGTTAACTGTGGACAGTGGGACGGAGCCTCCCACTAGCAGTCGGCAGTAGGGGCCTCAGTCAATGGGCAACATCAATTTCGAGCTGCTGACTCTCCGTCTCAAAGGGCACTCTACTCATCAGCAGTGGAAGGGAGATGGAGGGAGAAACCTTCAGCAGAACACAGCCGCACACTGAGTCAGCCCCTGGAGCCCAGGGCGCGCACACTGCACTCGCCAGAGGCTTTACTCCCCAGTGACGCTTGGGCCTATCCCAGCGGTTCCCACAATTTGCTGACCTGTGGCCCAGGCTTCGGGGCAGGTGGGACATTAAACAGCTCCTGGGCCGACAGCTTGAGAGCTGGTGGCTTAGGGAAAAAAGGAAGCTGGCAAATGAGGAATAGCAACTATACTAGTAATAGAGGAATAGCAAATTGTCCTGGACGCCATTACAATAACAGTAACGACCAACAGTAAAGACCAAATGACTGAAGAGAAGGCTGCGTGGGGCAACCAGGCTGGCAGGGGGGTTAGTGAGGGATGATCAAGCCACTGAACAGCAGGCTGTGTGGGGTGAGCAGGCCGGCAGAGGCATTAGTGAGGGACAACCAAACGACTGAACAGCAGGCTGCGTGGGGCAAAAAGGCCAGGAAGGTGGGAGCCAGTTAAGGGCAACTAGGCTGGCAGTGCAGTTAATCACGACTAGGCCGGAAAAGTAAGGCAGTTGTCAGGCCGGCGGCTGACAGTGCACGTAGATGCCACCCTGCGGGAGGGAAGGACAGTTGGGCACTATCAGGTCGAGAGAGGAGGTCATGTTGCCAGCAGATCCTGGATTGCAGAGAGAGATGTCCGACTGCAATCATCGCCGCCCGATCTCACAGGAGGCGCCAGATCAGGAGAGGCATGCAGCCAGCAGCTGAGGGGCACTCAGTGCAGGCAGGCGAAGCAGTTATGATGCCAGCAGTCCTGGATTGTGAGAGAGATGTCCAACTGCCACTTTCAGGCTACGATCCTACAGGGGGTCCCCAGAATGGAGAGGATGCAACCC
>NW_005871769.1:62803-112139 GCF_000147115.1 Myotis lucifugus | reverse complement strand
ACAGGGGCGAGCACTCACCTTAACAACTTTCCTTCCCCACAAAATAAGGTTAAGCAAATGCTCAAAGCAGTAAGTGTGTGATGAACACCTCTCCAGGGTCAGGCCTGCACACAGCACAAAACAAGGCTCCCCGCTCCTACAGTGCGTTTCAGCACAGCGAGCCTGAAAATACAAGACTGCCAACTTCAGAGGGTGAAAATTACTCTAAGACAACAGAATAACCTGGTACAGAGACTTTATCTAATTACTAGAGGCCCGATGCACGAAATTCGTGCCAGGGGCTCGGCCCTCACAGCCCCAGCTTCGTCCTGAAAGTCATCTGGTCTAATTAGCATATTATGCTTTTATTATTATACTCTATTTTCCCATACAAAGAGAACTCTATCTTTAGACCTTCCCTCTCACTTTTATTCACAACTTTTGTAACTGCCCCCTTAGAGCTGACCACTTGAAATCAGCCACTACGCAGCCATGAATCAGAAACGGTCCAGCAGTGGGGCTGTGTTATAGAGCCTGACTTAAACTCCCCTTTCCCCTTTTTCATACCCCATTCTTGACAGTTTGTTAAAAAATAGTTTACCTACCCATACTACAAAGGACACTCTAAAGACAAATTGATATAAATATTATATTCATAAATTCAATTTTCTATGGCGCAAGTCAACATCAATCATATAATTAATAATGATCAAAAGTGCCCTAATTAGTCCTGCGGGTGTGGCTCAGTGGCTGAGCATCGACCCATGAACCATGAGGCCACCAGTTCGATTCCAGTCAGGGCACATGCCCGGGATGTGGGCCTGATCCCGTGTAGAGGCATGCAGGAGGCAGTCAATCGATGTTTCTCTCTAATCGATGTTTTTATCTCTCTACCCCTCTCTTCCTCTCTCAAATCAATAAAAACATTAAAAGAAACCCTGCTCTAATCAGCACTTTTGATGGTTGTGTTGCAATCTGATACCATACTCTCTGATAATCAGGGCTCCCTGGGATCTGGGTTCCCATTAAGTAATCATTGAAATAGGAATTCCTGCTTTTAACAACCATGAAAGTCAGAAAAAGAGCATCACACGAGATGGACCCCACACAAGCATAACATTTCAATAGGGGTACACTGTACATTCAAACAGTTTATAGAACAATTTAAAAACTACTTTTTTATTTTATATTTTTACTGAATTCAGAGAGGAAGGGGGAGGGAGAGAGATAGAAACATTAATGATGAGAGAGAATCATTGATCAGCTGCCACCTGCACATCCCCCACTCGGGATCGAGCCCGCAACCCAGGCATGTGCCCTTGACCAGAATTGAACCTGGGACTCTTCAGTCCGCAGGCCAACGTTCTATTCACTGAACCAAACCAGCTAGGGCAAGAATGAGCATGTTTAATGTTTAACTCTTGGACAGATGTGTCAATAAAACTGCCACCTCCCAGTGTCTGTTGGCATCACTGACCCACTCCCTCTGTGATCCTATTTTCCCCGTGAAGACATTAGCTCTCTCCAGAGCAGGCTCGGGATGACAGCCCAGCATCTGCTCTGCCCTGGGACTCACCACCTGCCAAAGAACGTATCTGCTCCAACAAAATGGGGTGTCAAAAGAACCCCATCTCCTGCCCAATTTCTAGTCTGCACCCCTCAGAAAACAATGCCACGATGCAGCCCAAAGCCAAGTGGAAGGCCCTGAGGGCTAGCCGTCCCTAGGCGTCATGATACCAGGTAATCGCCTAGCCAGCAGCCAGCAACCACCTCTCAGCCCTGAGCATGTCCACGACCCCTTTCCTGAGTAGTGTCCCTCAGCCCGGCACCTCAGAGCTTCCCTCCCCTCCACCTCCCACACTCCCCAGAGGCCTCGATTGGCCCAGGCTCCCCTAAGACCACACCCAGGAGGGCTTCTTCTCCTCCTTCTTCTTTGTTGTTGTTAATCCTCACCTGAGGATATTTCCTCCATTGATTATATATACACACACACACACTGAGTGGCCGGGTTATTATGACCATCTGACATTTGTAGGCGAATTAGCTGTAATTTCACGCTGAAGTTGCTAGAGGGCCAGACCATTATAAGTAAGGGAAGCAGGTTGTTTACCACAACAGAAGTGATTTTTTTCTGAAAATATGGGTAAACAACGCGATTTAACAGCCTTTGAACGTGGGATATAGACTGAGTGGCCAGATTATTATGACCACCCCATCAGTATTTCGTTGGGCCACCTATTGCCTTCAATACTGCAGCGATTCTTCTTGGCATTGACTCCACGAGATGTTGAAAGGTGATGTGAGGAATCTGACACCATGCCTGATGAATAGCACTGTCCAGTTCTGTGAGATTTGATGGTTGTGGAACCAGCTGCCTGATGGCTCTTTTAACTTCGTCCCACAAATGCTCAATTGGATTGAGATCTGGTGATTGTGGGGGCCACACCTAAGCAAGGTAAAGTTTCCCTCATGTTCTTGAAACCACTCCTGCACAATACGAGCACCATGGCATGGCGCACTGTCTTGTTGGAAGAAGCCGTCTTCATTGGGATACGCCATCAACATGATAGGATGAACTTGATCAACAACGATACTTAGGTATGTTGTGCTATTCAGACGTTGTTCTACATGAATTAAAGGGCTCAAATCATGCCAGGAAAACATGCCCCAAACCATAACACTGCCCCCACCAGCTTGAAGCATTGTACTCATGCATGTGGGGTGCATGCTTTCATGCTGTTTCCGCCAAATTCTCACTCTGCCATCTGCATGATGCAACTTGAAACGTGATTCATCGGACCACATGACTTTTTTCCAATGCTCGACTGTCCAATCCTTGTGTTCCTGTGCGAATTGGAGACGTTTTATCTTGGTAACTGCAGACAGCAAAGGTGTTTGAACAGGCCTTCGGCTTCCATATCCCATACGATGCAGTGTGCGGCTAATTTGCCTACAAACGTCCAGTGGTCATAATAATCTGGCCACTCAGAGTGTGTGTGTGTGTGTGTGTGTGTGTATATATATTCATTCCACATTTAATGGCTGTTAAATCATGTCATTTACCCATATCTTCAGAAAAAAATCACTTCTACTGTCGTGGTAAACAACCTGCTCCCCTATTTATAATGGTCTGGTCCTCTAGCAACTTCAGTGTGAAATTATAGCTAATTTGCCTACAAACGTCAGGTGGTCATAATAATGTGGCCACTCAGAGAGAGGGTGAGGGTGTGTGTGTGTGTGTGTGTGTGTGTGTGTATTGATTTCAGAAAGGAAGGGAGAGAGGGAGAGAGAGAGATAGAAACATCAATGATGAGAGAGAACCACTGATCAGCTGCCTCCTGCATGCCCCCTACTGGGGATCGAACCCGCAACCCCTTGACTAGAATAGAATCTAGGACCTTTCAGTCCGCAGCCAGCACTCTATCCACTGAACGAAACCAGCTAGGGCTCTCCATTGATTTTTAGAGAGAGTACAAGGGGAAAGAGGAGAGGGGAGGAGGGAGGAAGGGAGGGAGGGAGTGAGTGAGGGAAGAGAGGGAGAGAGGGAGGGAGGGAGAGGGAGAGAGAGAGGGGGGGGGGAAAGAGAGAAAGAGAGAGAGAAACATCAATGTGAGAGAGACACATGGATTGGTTGCCTCCCGCATGTGCCCTGACTGGGCCAGGGATCAAATCTGCAACTTAGGTAGTACATGCCCTTGATTGGGAATTGAACTCGAAACCCTACAGTACATGGGCTGATGCTCTAACCACTTACCCACACCAGCCAGGGCCCAGAAAGGCTTGAGCCACATGCTGGCTAGGTTTGATTTTTGTTTTAAAGCAATTAATATTCCCCCACATCCTCAAATTTTCAAACAGACTTATATAAGACTCCCTTTCTCAGATGCCTGATTCTTTGGAATGCTCTTGCGTGTGTACACGCGCTCTTCTGCAGTGTGCTGGTAGAGCCGGGGCCACGGCGTCAGTCACCCCTGACGTCCCGTGCTGCAGAGACCAGCTTTCCTGGAGCCCCGGGGCCAGGCTGTTTCCAGGGCCTTCTCAAACCCACGTGGGAAACGATGCACACAACAGCTTTCAGGCTCTCTTTAATGGGTTTAAGAATGTCTGCTCTCCATAGGAGTGGGAGAGCCATCCATCCCTCCACTCCCGGCGAGAGACTGCGTGCAGACCATGGGATGCAGCCAGGATAGAGAGCCCAGCGCTCCCGCGAGGGCCGGGGCTCAGGGCCTGCCTCTCCTCCTCACAGGGAGCGCTTGGCCTCCCGGGACCTCATCTGGATCCTGACTCTTGTTCAGCAACTAAAGAGAAACTGTCCTCTTTGGTGCTGGTGGCTGAGACGTTCAAAGTCAAATCTCCAGCAGTTCTGTGTGACTCTGGCCTTGTCTTATTTTCTTATCCCTATTATCCTTTTGCCCATTTTTTTCCTGGTATCTATTTAATCCTCTGACATTGCCAACTGCAATGCTTTCTAGAGTGAAGCAGGGCAAATAATGAAATAAATGTGGCGAATCACTGCCGATGGTGTGCAAGGGGACCTGCCCTGTGTGCAGGCTCCCGGCCCAAATGGAAGGCTGGCCTGTAGGGAGCACTGACGTCCCTGGGAGCAGACCTGACCCCCGCCACGACGGCTTCTCTGCACCGGCCAGAGTGCTGAAGGTGTCAACCGAGCAGGGGTTCATCAGGACAGCTTGCGAGACTGGGCCACAGGTGGCAGCACCCACCTCATGCAAAGCACGCCACTGCCCACTGGGTTCTGGGGCCTCAGGTTGGTCCTCATCCACCTGAAGGAATCACAGAGCAGTGAGGACTTCTAGTCTCCCCCTTCCTTCCATTTCACCTTTCCTGAGAATGGGAATGCTGACACCCAGAAACCCAAGGCCCCAGCCACACGGTCACGGTCACGCTGCAGCAAGGCGAGTGCGGGCCTGGCTCGGACACTGACGCAGGAGCCCACAAAGGGAGCTGAGGCGGCGAGTAGGCCTTCTCTCCCCTCATGAGCCCTCCCTCTGTGGGAGGCCAACCGAGGCCCAGGGAGGGGGTGAGCATCATGTCAGAAGACAGCAGCAATCTCTACATTCCAGGCTTCCAGCTTGACTCACAGGGACAATTCTCCCAACCCATGTGGGGCCTTTGATATGGGTTCCCGCCACCCGAAGAACATCCACAATTTTCCCACAGCCTGCTGAACATCACGAGTGGCTCTGCAGAATGTGGGAGGGTGGAAAGAGCCCTGGGCAGGGGGACAAGTGGGCTGTTCACTCCATACAAGCTGGCTACCCTGTCTGGATTGTCTTAGGCAAAACCCAACCCCTCACAACCCGAGAGATCCCCTCAGGGCCCCACAGCTTCACCTGCACAGCAGTTCTGACTACTCCCCATGACCAAGTGAGGCAGCCGACACAGGTGGGCCCAGGAGCCAGCCTCGATGGGGGGGCAACCAGGAACAATGAAACCATGTGAGTGCAGGGGAGGCCAGAGTGCAGGAGGCACCTTCAGCCTGGAACGCTCCCTACGCCCTAGACTTCTCAGACCTCCTCCACTCCTCCACCTGCGAGCCTGCTAGGCACATCAGCATGTCCAGAAGCAATCCCGCCTCTGCTCACACCTGCTCTGCTATCAGCCGCCCTCTCGCCAGGGGACGACAGTCATCAGAGCTGTCCCAAAGGCCTCTCCCCTGGTCCAGTCCTGCAGCAGGTCTTATCCCTCTTACCCTCTCGGCCACGATACACCCAGACCTCCACAGCCCCCATCAGATCGAGGCACGTCGTCTCCCACCTGGATGAGGGCAGGTCTCCTGACTGGCTTCCCTGGGCCCACCTTGCTTCGTACATAGCTGGAGGGTCCTCCTGAGCCTTCTCATCCCTAAATCGGATCAAGTCCCTCCTCAGTTCCAAACCCATCCATGCCTCCCCAGCTCACTGAGTAAAAGCCAAAGGGTTTGCAATGACCCAAAAGCCCACCACTAGTCTAGTTAGCATGTGGCACAGAACAGCATAAGGACAGGCAGAGAAAGAACTTAGACTTTTATAGCAACTTGACATTGCTACAAACCGAAACACTGATACAAAAGTACCAGTCTGAGATGGATTAGGGATGGAAAGAACTGCTCCCTGCCTGAGTCAGTTTGACAAGTGGACCTACCCCTTCTCCACGCCCGCCTCTGCTGTATTCCCACGCTGACCTCACCCACCCCTCTCCCTCACCAGCTCCAGCCACACTGGCCGCCTTCCTGTTCCCCTTCCTGCTCCACAGACACCCTGAGCAGACTCCCACCTCAGGGCCTTTGCACTGCGGCTCCCGCCATCTGCCTGGAGCGCTTTCCCAGATGTTCAACAGCTCGTTCCTCCTCTTCCTTCAAGCCTTGCTCCAGCATCACTTTCTCAAAGAGGCTTGTTCTGACACCCTCCAGACCACCTTCCCTGTTCTTCAGCCAAGGCTGGGCTGCTTTGGGTTTTGTCTGCTGTTTTACAGAGCACTCACCATGTAACAGGCTGAACAATGTGTTCGGTTTATTGTCTCTCTTCCCATTAGTAGTGGCAGGGCCTCTGCTTGTGCTTAGCACAGTGCTTGGCACACAGTGGGAACTGAATACATAGTTGCTGAATGAACAAGGAAACGTGGGAGCTGGAGTGCAGCTGGGGCAGGCTTCACCCAGAGTGGTGCCCAAGGCAGACCTCGGCAGACTCAAGCTGGCAGGGGCAACCAAGGACCACCAGGGAGGGATTGTCCGCCATGCCAAAGGCTCTGAGCGGGGCCTCTGGGGACCCCTGGGATCCAGAGGAGCTTTCTGAGATCAGAGATCAGACCTGATGTATAAAGTGGGGGGGGGGGCGGATAAGAATGGGGAAGAAGCCAACCAGAAAGCTGGCAGGGAACTGAGGACATGGAACTAGAGATGAAGGACAGACAGCACTGGAGGGGTTTCTGAGATGAGGCCTATAGATGTCTGTGGGAGGAGAGGGAGGGAGGACGCACAGGGAGGGGACATGGGTATGGTAGGAAAAGGAAGCTCTCCTCAAACGGCTGCGATTACTGGGGGTGCGAACAGCGGCCACCATGCCAGAGCCTCCCTACAAAGGGGTCTTCTCGCAACTGCCTTCCCTGCATCCGTCCTGGTCTGCGCCGTGCCTACCGGGCCTCCCCTGAGGGGTCTGGGTCCCAAGTGTGCTCTCACAAATGTCCCCCTGAATCCCAGCCTGCACTTCATGAGCCCATGAAATGCTGGTTTTCAGTCTGACTTCTCCACTGCTGGGTTCCAAAGCAAGTCTGCCAAAATGCAGATGCTAGCATTTACCTTCCACTCAACACTTCGCCAGGTGCTAAGAAAGAAGAGACAGGAGTCACGGGACAGGGCCCTGCCCCCACAGCCCTGTCCTGGAGCGTGTGAAGTGTAGAGAGGGATGCACACATGGTGAAGCATGACACATGACATCATGTAACACTTGTTCGCCCAAAACTCATCTAGGGTGGGAGAAATCCTCAAAAAAATAAATAAAACTCATTTTTAACCTTAATTCCTACCAGAGCTGAAGGAGAAGAGAAATCCACCTGGGCAGCATGCCCTGAGCACCTTGCGAGATATGCGGGGAGGCCCCCGCGGCAGGAACTGCAGGGCAAAGGGGCAGAGGGGCAGATGGCCTGGTGGAGCAGGGTGTCTGGTCCTGGCAGAGTGGGAGGAAGTGGAAGGGCGTGTCAGCCTGATTTTAATGCCAGGTCCCAGGAGGGGCAGCCTGCCAACAGAAGAGCTGGAGGGCCAGTGAATACAAAGCTAACCAGAGACTCACCATAGACCCTGCCGGTTACTAAATGGGTAGAACCTGGGAAACACAAAAAGGGAGACCCTGGAGTTCTGGGCGCACGGGGCCTGCTGGGAACAGCCCCGAAGGTCTGGTGGGAGGCAGACGGTAGCTCAGCACACTTGGAGCTCCTTGGGAACACCGTGCAACGCTGGCCCTCCTTACAGGGTCCTCTGTAAACTGTCTGAGGAAGATGGGGGCACAAAGGAAAATGTCCCAGAGCTAAATACAGGGACCACCCAAATGCCCACATCCAAACGCTGCAGCATGAACGAGGCCGGAATAAACAGTCCCTGTCTCTGGCCTGAATACAGGCTGGCCACACCTTCCTGGAGGCTCACAGAGGCTCTTTGTTGGCACCCTTCTAATAAAGCTTTCTTCTCGGTGGCAGGGCCCCACTGGGGACCAAGGGCAGGTAGATTGAGAGCATTTCCCTGTAGGCAACAGTGAAATCTGTTTTCGGTTGAACCTGCAACAGTTGTTGTCTCTGACCAGGATACATTATTAATTAGTCAAAAGAGAAGCCCCATTTTTAATTACCCATTGAATTAGGTATCTTCAAACACTGTGACCTAGAACCGACAGTACAGCTAACTCTCTGTTCACCACTGTAATGGGGATTTCAGGAAGAACAGCAGTTAACTGAGAAGCAAAAACAATCCCATTTTGTCCTCAGCGAGGCTCGTATCACTGCATCAAGGACGATGGCTTCCAGCGACCATCCGCCGAGGCCCTCAGTTTGCCGCACTGGGAGACTTAACCACACCTTCCGGCTCAACAGGCCACGTGGTCTGGTCCTCCACGGCACCTCCACGTTTTTCAGGGCACGGGACACAGGAGAGCATGGACAGCCACCCCGTGCCTGACCCGAACAGCAGCTCCCCTCTTAAGCCTTGGGCGGAACTTCTAGAAGTGACATGAGGCAGCATGAGGGGAGCATGACCAGGACTTGAGCTCCCGGGGGAGAGGAAGAAAGGGCCCTGGGTCTTCTGGAGGCTGGACCACGAGGTCCAGAGGACACAGGGAGAGAGTTGGCTGTACTGACATGACACGCACCCCCCAGCAAGCTGCCCAGCATTTCTAGGAAGGAGAAAACCAAACTGCCATCCCACCTCGGCCTGCGCGGTCACAAGTGAGGCAGGGCTGGGACCAGTCACCATTTGGGTGGGAGGCCGGCCCCAGGTGCGACAGGAAGGGGTGATGCTGGCTCAGCGGCTGCAGCTCCTCGCTCTGACCCAGCGGGACCCCCGTGCGGTGCTGGGGGCACAGCGAGGTCTCGGGCGCTGTTGGGCAGGGACATACACACACACACAGAAAAAGACAGGCCATTAGAGGGAGAGGGAGTAGCAGAGGTTCCAGCGGAGGCCAATGCCTGCCTGGCGTTCTCAGAGGCAGTGAACAGCCTGCCGACCCACCACATTCTGACCCTGAACATGCTGCTCAAGCTCAAGGTCTGAGGGAACCAGAAACCGTCGAGCTGGGACGTGGCAGCAGCAGGCAGCCCAGTGTAAGGCCGGCAGGACCCGTGATGAGAGGCCCCGCCCAGGCGCCCACCTGCCCCCGCCATGACCTCTCCCCTGCCACTGGAGCATCCTACACAGCACCATTCCAGCCCCTCGCTTTGTAGCCTCTGGCTTCTTGAGAACAAGGACTGCAAAGGGCAGGTAGAGAGAGGAGCAGCTCCCTGTGGCCACACAGCACAACTACAGCCACTTCCCAAGAGGAAGCCAACGGGACTAGAGACCAGTTCAACCCATTGCAGGCCTTTCTGGGGGATGGAGAGAGGTAACTTGAGAGAAACAAACAACTTCACTCCTGAAGGGCAGTCTTATTTTCTGGGCACCCTAGCCTGGAAGGAGACCTCTGGAGATGCAGGTTATATTTTTTCCAAGATGCAGGCTTTCATGAAGGTCACAACCTTTGCTTAAACAGAGTTCAAACTAAGTGAGGAACTGACGGGACAAGAAAACGCTAACCTCTCCCAGCTTGGCAATAATTTACAATTTCTAGAGGCAGGGCGTTTGACTTTACTATGCAAATTTCCTATTTGACACATGTCTCAAAATGCTACTGGTGGCTGTGCAATGTCAAATTGAAACCTGCAAAAGCAGGAAATGTTAGCAGACCACTGATTAAGCAAGGGTTGGCGGGTTTGTCAAAATACAAACAACTTCCTTTAAAAAAAATGCTGACCTAAGTGTTACTGATTCCAGAAAGAAAGAGTATGGGGACCTATACTTTTATTTTTGCATCCTCCACTGCAGCCCACCCCCAGGCCACTGACTGGGCCACCTGTCTCTACACCGCACTGTGAAGGCCAAGGAGCGATTCCTGGGACCACTTTCAGTGAGCAGCCAGGATGCCACACTGTTCACAGAGGCCAGCTTCCATCAGGCCTGACCTCCACTTCTGTTCCCTGCCACCTCCTCTGAACACTGGGCCACGGGTGATCCGACATGCAAAACGAGGACGCAGCCCCCAGCACAGACCTGGCCATGCCAACAAAGCACCACGAACTCTCATCTGCAGGTGGGAAAGGAGCCCTTGCCCACAGGAACACCTGCGGAGGCCTTGTTTCAGTGACACAGAGACATACCATCTCGTGCCCTCTGATGCCAAAGTAGAAAGTACACTGAGCCGGTCAGGAGACCTGTAGCCCAATCATTAGAAAAACAATATGAGATTAAAGAAACAAGATTATCCAGAAAAAGCACTAGTTTCCTCCCAGCTACCAAGTACAGTCAACTCCCCACTGTCTGTGCAGCAGGCAGCCCTTCACTGAGGCCCTTCCCAGGAGGAAACAGGAGGCCTGCCTCCTCCCCTTCTCCCGAAGGCAGTCCTGCCTAGATGTACAGAAGCAGACTCAGAAGCAGAGGCTCTTGAGACACTGGAGCCAAAGCAGTCATAGGCCGAAAGCCCCTTTGTCACAGTAACTCAGTGCAGACGAAGGAATACTGCTGTCTAGGCGGCCAGAAGCTGAGATGACGCACCATCTCGCTCAGCCCAAGGGCCCCTCCCACCTGCTGCCCAGCGCTACTGGCAAAGGGTGAGGCACACTCCACTACTCACAGCCATGATAGGAGGCTGGTGATCCCCCAGCCTTGCCATACTCCTGCTCCGAGTAGGTGGTAGAGAGGTTGGGCTGGCTGGAGCCGCGACCAAAGGTGATCTGGTTGCTGCTCATACCGGTGGCAACCTGGGCCATGCGCTCTTTGGTTTTGAGGGCCTGGACCCTCTCAGCCTTCAGCCGCTCCTCGTCCTTGAGGAGGGCCACCAGCTGCTTCGACTTCTCACGCACGTTGATGCCCTGGTCCTTGCCGTCGCGGTCAATGTACTGGAAGTCCTTCAGCGTCTGGATGGCAAAGATGTTCTCTCGGCACTGCTGGGCCACCCGCTCAGAGCCCGTCTTGATGAGGTAGTCCAGCAGCGTCAGGGCCTTGTACACGTGCCGCCAGTTCTTGCCGTGGTCATTGAGCCGCTTCCACACCATGCTCATGATCTCCGAGAAGGCCACCACATTGTAGGTCAGGTCCGCGATCTCGGTCATCAGGGAGCTGGACGGGCCCCAGGGGTCATTGGAGGTGGCTTCCCGCACTTTTATTTCGGCTTCTGAGTAATTGTTCACAATGTTTTTCATTTGCCGTCTGATTGACGAAGTCGTCATCTTTATTTTCTTTGTAACGAACGTAAAGCCCTTCAAAGAGAGAGACTCTCCTGTCCTGAGCAAGCTCGCACCGTGCGAAGGCTCAGTCTCCGTAACAGACCTGGAGCAAGACCCCCGACAGTCATTTCTGTTTCCTCTGCTGGAGACTCAGCTCTGAGAAGCTGGAAGCCATGACCTAGAGAAAGAAAGAAAGACACTCACTGTGCAGGAGCGCCGCGACAGCAGGCAGCTTCGGGGCAGCTACTGTCCACAGCAGGTATTGGGGCATGTCGGGGGCAACACTGGGCACACTCCAGCCTCCCGAGGATGAAAGAGGTCCCATCTCTCTCTCAAAACGGAAAGGTCAGTATGACAGGCTAAAGGTTAAGCCTTTGGAAGAAAGGAAGTAAACTTTATGATTATTTTCTATTTTCAAAATGCTACCATTGAAATGGCTCTTCTATGGGTTGTCTTCATTGCACGGCAAAAGCCAACTACAGAAGCAATGTTGGGAAAGGTTGATTGTAAATTATCTTTCGGAATAAAAAGCCTCTCATCTCAGTATATCTTATACGCAAAATGCCTCTCTACACCTTTAACATTTGGCTTTGGTCCACATGCTTAAACTGCCCAGGGATTTCTCCGTGAGCAACCCTTTTCTCCTGACTCTTCATAAAGGCTCCCAACTACTCTTCTAGAGCATGGCTGGGCTTTCGAGTCTCCAGCATCTGGCCCGAGCTGTATAATGCAGCTCAGAAATAATCTGGTTCTAGCCCAACCCCCTCATTTCCAGAGGAGAAAACTGAGGCTCAGGGTTCTGCATGAACCGGCTCACCCAGCCCAATGCCACAAACACGTCTATTCCCGCTCCAGAAAAGAAACATTTACTGAGCTAGAGTGAGATCCATGTCTCCGACAGTGGGCGCTGGTCCACAAGGTTGGTGACCCATTAGTCTTTTCACCGATGAATACCCAGCACCTAGTACTGTGCCTGACATCATTTAACCCTGTTGAATAAATTTATGAAACAGACTGAAAACAATGTCCCTTTCCTCAGGAAGGCCACAGTCTGCCAGGGGAGGGAGCAGAGGGGATCTGAAGATGCAAAGCCAGAACCACCACCTCAGCTGGCTGTTAAGGCCGCAAAGGCAGGCACGGGAAGGACTTTTGCCAGAAATTACCCTCAGTATGGTCTTCAAAGCTGAGGAGACCTGAGGGGATAAACAGGAAGTAGTGACGTAGATTATTCCTCATTTATAAAATGAGGAAAAGTCCAGGAGACTCCAGGGACTGCCAGACAAAGCTGCCCACCACCCACTGCCCCATCCCCAACCACCCACTGCCCCGCCCCCAACCACCCACTGCCCCATCCCCAACTTCCAAGTCAAATCTGCCCACCTCCTTCTCCACATCCCCAACCTCTCACCTGTCCCGCCCTCAATCTCCCACTGCCCCACCCCCAACCACCCACTGCCCCGTCCCACACCACCCACTGCCCCGTCCCCAACCACCCACTGCCCCGCCCCCAACCACCCACTGCCCCATCCCCAACCACCCACTGCCCCGTCCCCAACCTATGCCTGCTGCGCCTTTCCGGCCAGGCCATCTCACTTAATACTCATGAAAACCTTCTGGGTAAAGACTGTTCTTCCCCTCGCACAGATAAGGAACCTGAAGCCTAGAGCTGACTAATGCCACCACCAGGCTAGCTGTCCTCCCTTCTCCCCTCCTCGTGCCCTTACTCTCCATCAAGCTGCTGTGAGGCTTCTGCCAGACAAACAATGGACTCCCACCTTTATCAAACGCCTCAGACAGGCAATGGGCAGCCGAAAGAATAAGTCAACAAAAGATGTTTGGTGGGGGAAAGCCAGAGGAAATGCAATCAGCCATCACTCATCACATGCTGCAATACAAATAAGAAAGGCAGCTCGTAAAATCTCACCCTGGTGACAATCAGTACATATGCTCTGGCCAATGCGACCTCTCCCTACGCTCCAATATGACAAGAGTTCTGCCTCCACAGAACGGAGCTCCAGCTGAAGGCAGGGATATTGTGCCTCTCCACTACCTGGCGGCTCTCCCGAATCCGCTCAGGCCTGCCAAAGGACCAGGCATAGAAACTCTCACAGTGACCGCACACTTGATTTTAATTGTTTTCATTCACAGCAACAGTCAGTGCTGGCAGAGATGGGGTGGGCCTCGAAAAGAAAAAAAGACTCTGATTTTTAATAAGCATCTCCCAGATTAAAGCACACACATCAAAATCAGCAGTAACGTTCGGAGGTACTTAATACCCAGGGGCTGTGCGATGTGCCAGGAACATGGCACTTCCTTTGTTATTCCATCTGGTGCACAGCAGGTCAGACTGTCCCACTTCTCAAGGAGAAGCAGGTAGAGCTGGGACCACCTTCCTCCAGGTATGAAAGCAGCTTCAGTTAAGCATGACAGCAAACCATCCTGGTAAAAAGGCCCCAAACGGTTGACAATATAATGAAAAACACACAAAACACCACAATTTCCTGAGGGAGACATGGTACGCTGGGCTCTGCTGCCCTTCTCTAGTCCTGCCACTTTGGGGGGTGGACCAGAACAACTGGACCTAGTGTCCCCAGAAAGACTAGGGAGAGGCCATGAGGTGCAGCCAGGGCACCCACAGAGTCTCCCAGGCCTTTGGGAGCAAAGAGAGGGCAGAGTGCCTGTGAGCAAGGGTCAGGGTGCTCCTGCTGACAGACGCAGGCTGGGAAGAGAAATGGGCTGCAGACCAAGGCAGGAGCGGCCCTCACAGGCTCCACCTGCAGAGACATCTGTTAACAGTCTCTGAAATAGGCTTCAAGAAGGAAAAAGCTAATAAAATGCTTGTTATATTAAAAAATATATATATAAAATTTATGTAATATGAATGACTGCCTGCCATTTTCTTAAAGCTACGGACAAGAGCCACTTTCAGGACTAACAAATGGTGGGAAGGCTGAGATCTGGAGACAGGAAATTCCCGATAGGCCTGGCATTGCTCAGTGGTTTGTATTTAACTTATGAACTAGGAGGTCAGGGTTCGATTCCCGGTCAGGGCACATGCCCAGCTTGTGGGCTCGATCCCCCGTAGGGGGCGGGCAGGAGGCAGCCGATCAATGGTTCTCATCATTGATGTTTCTATCTCTCTCTCCCTCTCCTTTCCTCTCTGAAATCAATAAAAACACATTAAAAAAAAGAAATTCCTGGTAGGATAAAACACCCAAAGGCACCTTTGAGAAACTATTTTCACGGCCAAATGGGTTACACGCCTCACCCAAGACTTTGCAGATCAAAACTTCCAATTCCGCCCTGGCCGGGGGTGGCTTAGTTGATCAGGGTGTCATCCTGTACACCAAAAAAGTTGTGGGTTTGATTCCAGGTCAGGTCACATGCCTAGGTGGCGGGTACGATCCCCAGACAGGGCGTATACAGAAGGTAACCAATCACTTTTTCTCTCTCACATCCATGTCTTTCTCGCTCTTTCTCTCTCTCTAAAAATCAATTTAATAATATCCTCAGGAGAGGATTAAAACACACACACACACACACACACACCCCAAAAAGCCTTCCAATCCCATCCGTAAGAACCTGTGACACGTGAGTAGGCTGGGGGACCACAGCAGCGCCAGCCTGGCTCCGCTCTCCTAGGCTCCTCCAGGCTGAAGACTGGACCCCTGTTCTGTGGCTCTGTCGCACTTGTCCTACTCAGACCTCGGTTTTTCCATTTTTAAAACATCGCCCCTCAACCTCAGATTGGGCAGTAAGTAAACACCTCCCCCTCCCCAAAAATATCTGCCAGGCATCTTCTCCCAAAAGCCAGCCCCAAACACACACCATCCTCAAATACACACACGGTGTTAGTTCCAGAATCTGAATTGTTTTGTTCTCACTCGCTTTTGAATGAATGTTTCCTCCACTTTCCAAACTTGCCTTCTCAATTTGCCAGTTTTCTTTTCTCCGACTTGCTGAGCCTGAACTAATGTACATGCAAAAGTAACTAAACCGGGTAATTTGTTACCTTCTGAGCTCTTCACTCAAGCGTGCGGGAATATGGTAAGTTCACAAACATGCAGCCATTTATTAGGACTCCAAGACAGATATGGGGAGGGTAGTGGTGGGAACACTGTCAAAACAAGAAGGGAAAATAAACTTTGTAAGATAGAGACTAAAAGAAAAAAGTGGCAGGACTCATTTTCATAAATTATATGCTGACAACGGGAGGGACAAATGCCACCAGGACATCAGGAACTAGAAATGCCTTTAGAAATATTTCTGTTGTGGACATGCCAACCTGACCAGCTCGGGGAAGGCCTGCGTGGCGGTCTTGCAAACTTAAAGACCTAAAGTAACCACAGAGGATGTCTGAAATTAAAACTTCAACTAAAAGCAGTTATGGCGGGTTGTCATGTTCTAGGCCTGTATTTTCCCTGACAAGGTCAATTTTTACCTTAACCGAGCCTATTGTCTTGTTGCATTTACGATAACATACCTATGAAATGTCAGAGTAACTTGTAACTCCCGCCCCTCTCCATTGGGAGACAACCAAATGTACCTGGGCACCAGAACAGAGACCATAAATCCCTTCATTGTTACTGTTATCGTGTTAATTGTTGACTGTGAACTATCCTGCACCACCTAAGTAAAAGAAGCATGTGTCTATCATTTTACTTTTTATCCACTCTCCGCTTTGCTCTCTCCCGCCTCCCTAATCTGTCACCAGTGGATTTCATGTGACCCACTTACGTCTCCTCTTTGGATTGCAATGTATAAAACAAGGTGAAAAACTGCCATTCTCCGAGCACTCTCCCAATTCTGCTTCTCAGCAATTGTCGACAGTTTGGCTCAAATAAACTCACAAAAATTCTTCACAGGTTTGAATGTTTTTTCATTAACACTATTATCAGGAATTACTAGAAGGATTTTACCATAGTGGTGAATGAAGCAAGTGAGTTTACACAATTGTTACAACTTTAGATTTTTTTGAGTGGAGGCAGCAAAATGACTGATACACATGAGATGACTATTGGTAACCACAATGACTTGATAAAATCCAACCAAAGGCAAAGAAACGGAACCTCTCCGCGGTGCGGGGAGCTGCCAGTGGGCAGTGCACATTTCTGCCAGGTCTTCCCAAAGGCCCTGGGGAGCTCTGGAGACTCCATCTCAAAAGCCACAGACTATTCACTTGGGGACACTGACCTTTCTACAGTTAGTCCCCAGGACTAGGGAAGGTTCTTGAAGCCAAAGAATCTTTACTAGAAATGGAATCTGTTGTTTCTGCCTGTGCAACATCCATTTGCCTTATCTTGTAAAGAGCCTTGGTCTTCCAGAGGGGAAGTGACCAGGAGCAGGCCCGCTCAGACCCCATCAGTCGGAGCACCACCAGCCCCCAGCCATAGTGGCTAGATCAGGGGCCGACTGACCATCCAGACTGGACCTCCTGCAGACCTACCTCTCTGGATGGGCTCTGAAACTACTAGGAAGCCAGCAGGGCCAGGCTTTACCTAAGTCTGAAGATGACACAGAAGCAAGCAAGCAGCCAGAAGGAGCAAGACAGACCATCCTTTGAACCTCTCCTTGGACTTCTCAGCTGCACAAGCCCACTTGTAACCAGCAGCAATGCAGGTTTCTATCACCCGCACCCCTGAGCTCTGTGCAAAGCACCCAGGGAGGAGGAAAGCGGGCAACAGCCAAACAACAAACACAAACGGAGCACTGACTGCCTCCAGAGCCTCCAGCGGGCCGCTGCACAAGTGCGGGGAGCAGCCAGGCTCTCCTGACACACCTACCCATGGCCCAGGCACCCCAGGCAGAGCTGGGATCATGGCTCTTTTTGAGAGTGGCTTATGATGATGCCCATCAAGGAACAGCTGAATCACCACGTTTGCAGGGTCAAGCTGGGGAAGAAAAATTCTGGCATTGAAAATACAAGAATTCAAAAGACAGTGGAGCCTGAAAATAGACTAAAAATCAGCAAGCAGAAGAAAACTAAACAAACAAACAAAAAATTCCAAGGCTAGAGTGAGGCCCCTAGCCTTGAGACAAGAAGAATTCCATTAAAAAAATGTGCTTCCAGAGCTGGCTGGGGAAATTCCTGCTAAACCGAGAGTGCCCATAACAGGAGAAAAAAGAGGCTTTTCTGGCTCAGAGCAGCGCGATGGGCCCTGAGCAGAGCCCACGTGTCTCTCTGCTGCTATGGCGCCAGGCTGGTTTTGTGCTGCGAAGATGTGCACCCGACCCGACAAGACATTTTGACAGTAGCTTTTCAGGGATCAAGGATCAAGACCAGCGATGAGGGAACAGCAATAATCATCTCTCCCTGCCTCCAAAACCTAACAGTCACAGGTCAGTCAATATTGACTGTAACAATCCAGTCATAATCAATAAATACTGCTGAATGAATTGAACTGAAACTTCAGCCCAGATAGCAGTTCAAACTATCTGTCTGGCAGCCTCTTATGCTCCGCATACACTTCATTTGCCTCAAGGCAGGTGACAGGGAGAGCTGTGGGGAGAGGACACGGCCCCCTTCCTGCTTCCTACAGCACTAGGTCCACTGACCACACATACCAGAATCTCCTGGGGACATTATTCAAAACCCCAGGCACACAGTAACTGAGGATAGCACATAGGGAACATAACACTCTTACCAAGCTCCCATCATCTGTAGGCATATCAAGGTGAGGACCACATGACACTATAGGACACACACATCAACATGAAGTCTGAGAATCCTCTGCAAGCCTCGATTAGCTGGCTTTCATTTTCCTGTGCATGCAGCCCCTGAGTGAGGACACGTTTCCATCTTCCTACAGGAGAAAAGGGTACCACGACCATCACAAGGAAGCTCAGTCAGGGGTGGCTGAGACCTCAGCTCACATGACCAGCCCGAGCTGACTCTCCAAAAGACAACAGTCTAGTCAGGACAATATGGACAGTTGCCACATTCTTCCCCACAGTGGTCATTTCAGCCTCCAGAGAAAGGACTATTATGACTCTGCATCAGCCAAGCTAGCAATAACAGAGCTTATAACTACTACTCATGCAGGCGAGAGAATGAAGAGGGGAAAAAATCCTTTACACACACCAGAAAAACAGTAAGATTCAGCCAAAAAAAGAAAGAAATGTCCTCTTCACTAACTGAATGGGGGCATCCAAATTTCAATGACTTCTTGTTGGGTAGAGAATCAAACTGTATATCACTATCCAAAAAGTGGGCTTTAAAAAACTGCATGTACATGCTTAAAAAATTTCAAGGAAAACCCAGTATTTCAGACTTGACTTGTAGACAATAAAGCAGGTAAACTGTCCATGCACTCTCCTCTCTCCCTTCCAGGGGCAGAAGAGCCCCGAGGGCGTGTCAGGTGGAGACGTGGAGCGGACTATGAGGGGCTGACCAGGTAGAAAGCACCCTGTTCCCATGCTGGACAATGACACCCTTCACACAAGGCAGATCTTCCCACAAAGAGCCACCTGGGCAGCTCCTCCCAGGACCCAGCAGTCACAGGAACAAGCACAGGGCAGTTCAAAACAGGTTTCCGACACCTCCTATAACATTACCTGTTCTTCATTTGTCTAAAAGCAGAAACCCACTACTGAAAACACACATAAGGAATTCCAATTTTCTTTACCAACGTGCCTGACCATTTAGTTTCCGGAAGAGCAGCCTACACAGGTGTTGAAGTGCAGTCATTTTTAAAGATCCTGTAAAGCAAGCACCAGGGTCAGAAGACCTAGTTCTGCCATTTTAGCTCCACTCTTGCCATGTAATGTAGTTACTTAGCCTCAGTCCCCCAGTCCAGGAAATGGGAGTGTGATGGGCTACACCTCCCTCGCTGGGTCAAGGGTCAAACACCCTGATGACTGTGGTGTGTAATTATGTCATAAAGGAAAGAGAATTCTTTCACGACCTCACCTCTCTGCTACTTCTCAAAGTAGCTTTGCAAATGACAAATCATGGACCGCATTCTTAACAAACCATGCTCAAAAGCAAACAATGTGTTGTGGTAGAGTGCACAGAACCAGGACACAGGGGACCAGGAATCCAAGTCCAGCACTGTGACCGCTGGACCAGGCACCAGGCAGCCAGTGACCAGGCTCCGTACTTCTAAAATTATCGGGTAAGCCACAATTATCGGATAAGGATTTGGTCTCCCCAAATCCTTAATTCCCAAGACCCCCTTTCTGACAAATGACTCAATTCTCTGCCATCTCCAAGGGGCCACGGAGAGCCCAAGCCTAGCACCAGCCCTGCCACAGGGAGAACTCTAGCCCAAGCCTAGCGGCATGCTTCTCTTGGCCTAGGGGCTCTGTGGGCGCCAACAGGCAGGACTTCCTTTAGGCCCGTGGCTGTATGAAGAGCACCCCTCAGAACCCTTCCCTCCTCCAAGAATGGCAGCTGGCGTGTGACCCCTGGGCCAGAGTCTCCATTTCTAACACTCGGAGGCTCAGCTACTAGAAATACCCACTAATGACAGATGGCGATGCCACCCAGGACTGGGAACCATGGAATGGGCACCTGATGGCTTCACACACCCACCCCGCCCCATGGGGCAGGCCCTGCAATGGAAATGTGATCAGGACAACTTTCCAGTGTGAGACATTTGAAAAACTGCAGAGCTGCATGGGAAAATGTAGACCGCCCATGATTTCTGTGTGACCCAGACCCGGCTGGTCACTCTGGGGCGCTGGGGGCGGCTGTCAGCCTCCCCTGAAGAGCCGCTGAGAGCACTGAGAGAAGGGGGAGCCGCGATGCCCTCTGCCAGGACCCCACGGACTTGGTTTCAGGCACACCAGTGACCTAACACTTTTCTCAAAAGGAGCTCAAGGCACTGACAAAAGGAACCTTGCAGGTGTTTCCACATTGTATAGTGTAAAACCAAAGCCATGACCCTCCCGGTGGCGGCCGTGGAGAAACAGGGCAGATTTCGGTGGGCAGCTGAGGGAGTTACTTCCACGGACTTCAGGTGATGTCTGATGTCCATAATGCTCACAGGGTGGCCTGGTCCCCATCCCTACACTGAGCAGCACAGGGTGGTGAGCCAAGCCCAGAGACTAGAGGCCAGGCTCACCTCAGCAAAAGGTCAAAGGATAAGCCAAGTCATCCTACAGGTGGGCCTGGGGTGCCCTGGGGAAGGAGAGACCTGAAGGCGAATTCTTCACGTGCCACCAACGTGCCGCACTCTCCTTTCCGCTCACTGCCACCTCAGAGGGACCCGCACGCCACTGTCCCTGCCTCACTCTAAGCACCTGCTTCCTCCGCCTGCCATCCTTCCCGAGTCACCAAGTCACCGACTGGCTCTTTCTTGTCATGCAGATCTCAGTTTACACATCGCCTCCTGGGAACCACCAGCCACTCCATCAAATCACCAGTCTTACTTGTCAGCAGAGCCCTTCTCTCTACTGGCGTTTTCCTGCTTATGCTCAGTTCATTTGTTTCTCTCCTGTGCCCCGCATGCCCTCTGTAGGAGCAGGGCCCTGCCTATCTTCACCACCAGCTCCTCAGTGCCCAGAACACAGCCTGGTGCACATTGAGCACCCAATAAACATGTGCTGAGTGAATGGACACAGAAGCAAAAAAGTAAGATAATAAAAATAATTCCCCTTAACCCTGTCTACTTAGAGACCACCATGTTAACATCCTGCTCCTGTTTCCCTTTGGTCTCTACCCCTTGAGTTAGAAACAGCTGCTATACCCACTTACCGACCGCCTGCCCAACGATACGCTGCCTGGGGGGAGGGGAGGACGACGACTGTCCATACCGCTGCTTACTAAATGCTCACCACAGGAGCGAGGAGCCACCAAAGCCTGGGCCCCACAGGGCAGCACATGCGCCACAGAGCAGAGACCACTGACACCCCTAACAGCCTGGGCTCAGGAGCAAAGCCAGCCAAGCTTGGGCAGCACACAAGGCTGACGTGGGTATTTCTTATTTTGACCACATAGGTCTACATCCTGCCTTTCCAGCTGGGTGACCTGAGGCAAGCCATGAGCTTTTCTGAGCTGCTGGACGGAAATCACCTCCCAGTTTGCGCCTACATACAACCTGCCAAACATGGTCACCATTTCCACGCTTCTCCTGCGCGGCTGAAATTCCCAAGAAAGCTCTCAGACACTGGTAATCATAACAGGACTGACTTAGAGGTAATATAAAACACTGGCTCCCTAACCAGAGCTGGACAGCACTAACTGAGCTCTGGTGATGTGCCAGGCACACTCTAAGAACTTCACACAAGTCTACTCACTGAATCTTCATAACGATCCTACAGGGAGTTATTATTCTTATCTTTATTTTACAGAGGAGGTACATTGCCAGCAAGTGGTAGAACTAGGATTTGATCCCAGGCCTCTGGCTTCCGGTCCCATCCTCTTAATCCCTCTTTCTTATTCTGTCTGGCTTTAGAAAAACCCAGTACTCGAAGTCTTAAGAACAGTGAATTTTCCTTGCTGAGTCTGCAGGCCTTTAGAAAGGGCCTTCTTGTCTAGACATGTAAGAGGCCAGGAGGTGGCAGAGAAGCAATGTCCTCCTAAGCCCGCCTTGCTCAGCTGCCACAGGCGGACCCTGCCCCGCCAGTTCACCGAATCAAGTGGGCAGGGGCAACGACGAGGGAGCTCTCGGGGGCCCGGGACTTGCCCGTGTGCAGGCGCCGAGGCCTGGAGAGGTTAGTGCTGTATGGGGACCAGAGCCTGGCCTGCCTGGCTCCTTCCTGTGGGGCTGACAAAAGGAAAGAGCCTATAATGCTCTTCAAAGAAAGCTTCAGTGGGAAACGGGTGCGATTCTACAGACTGGAAATACAATGAAACCAGCCAGGTGGAGTCTGAAATACCACAGACACTCCAAACTATTTTTAAAGTGTGTTCTTCAGAACTCACATCCTTAAGAAATAGTGTCTCTCTGGCTGTAACACACACTTCTACTAAATCAGTCACATCAACTTGAACAACCCAAGAAGTCTGCATTCCTTTGAAATAGCTGTCATCTGAAATACCACTCAGAAAAAACGAGTCTCCACGCTGAAAGGTAAACTTCCTTTTTTGGTACAGAATAAAAATATTATTTCCCTCCGCCCTCCTCTGCTGGAGGCATGCCCATGTTTTATTTACTCTGCAACACTGACTGGCTACATAAGCAGGAAATGTTCCTTCTTACTCTTAAATGCCAGAATCTGCTCCAGAAAAGGCATGACCAGCCCTAATGTCTTCTTGCTGCTTCTCGGTTTCCTACCCTTTGTTATGCACTGCTGGGTACATATACAACAGTAAGTGCAAACTACATGAGAGGCACAAACAAAATGAGCACCTGTGACCCCACGCCCTCTCAAGGCCTAAGCATGACCACAGTGCATACACAGGGGGTCCTCCCCACCACCTCCGCCCCAGGAAAACTGCTCAAGTTCAGGGTTCTTTGGTCCCTTGCTTTAGTAATAATAATTTTGTGAAAGTGAAGGTAGGGGAGGGTGGGGGTAAGGGGGAGAGAAGAACCAAAGGACTTGTATGCATGCATATAAGCCTACCAATGGACACAGACACCAGGGGGGATGAGGGCATGAGTGGTGGGGGGGAGGGGGGGAGGGGCAATGGGGGGATAAGGACACATATGTAATACCTTCATCAATAAAGAAAAAAACAGAAAGTACTGTAAAACTAAACAATATATGGTTTTCTACAACCTGCACTGTCCCTCGATATTATGTGTCTGAGACTTGGCCAGCTGTGGTTCATCCACTGTCACTTCTGTGTAACATTTGCCTATGTTCACATTTAACAACTTTCCCCTCATCCTCCCACTGATGGACATCGGACCATTTCCAGATTTATGCTATCACTAGTGCTGGTGTGTGTACATGTGTGTCTTGGGACATGTGCACCCTGTTTTTCTAGAGTGCATTCCTAGAATTGCTCATTTGTAGGGTACATAAATGCTCTCTGCCCTGCATTTTTAAAAATATATATTTTTTTATTGATTTAAGACAGGGAGGAGAGAGAGATAGAAACATCAATGATGAGAGAAAATCATTTATCAGCTGCCTCCTGCACACCCCCTACTGGGGATCCAGCCTGCAACCCAGGCATGTGCCCTGACCAGGAATTGAACCGTGACCTCCTGGTTCATGGATCCACACTCAACCACTGAGACACACTGTCCAGGCTCTGCCCTGCATTTTAAAAATGTTTTTGCTGTCCTGTTTTATAACCACTTTATCATTATAGTGCAAGGACATGTCAATGGTTTAGTTGCTGTTAAATGTGAGTACGTAAAGAACAATGCCAACAGGCTCAGGGATTTAGGAAAACACAAGATGGGGCTTTCAGTCTGGACTGCGGGACAACCTCACACCGACATCAAAAGTAGATCCTGCAGCGGTGCTCCAGGCAGCTCGCGAGAATATCAGGGCGTCAGGTGCCTCCGAGGCAATGCCACCGCAGAATGAGAGGGATGCGCAGGACACTGGGGAAGGAGACCACCCGGGCAGAGCACCCGTCAGCGAGGTGTATGGAAGGGCAAGGACAGGAGCAGTCTGGCTGGGCTGCACACTAAGAAATTTGGACTTGACAACTTTGGTTATTCACCTTCAAGGTTTGTGCCATAGCCTCCAAATAATAACAATGGCTAACACTTATAGGGACTGCCTATGTTCCAGGCACTGTCTTAGGAATTATCTCATTAAATTCTTACTATATCAGTACTTCATTCCTTTTCACGGCTGAATACTTTTCTATTGTATGGATACACCACATTTTATTTATCCATTTATCAGGTAGAGAACATCTGAGTGGTTTCCATTTTTTAGCCATTATGAATAATGCCGCTGTGAACATCCTATATAATAAAAGGCTAATATGCAAATTGACTGAACAGCAGAATAACCAGTCGCTATGACATGCGCTGACCACCAGGGGGCAGATGTTCAGTGCAGGAGCTGCCCCCTGGTGGTCGATGCACTCCCACAGCGGGAGCTCTGTTCAGCCAAAAGCCAGGCTCACGGCTGGGGAGCAGAGTGGCGGTGGTGGGAGCCTCTCCCGCTTCCATGGCAATGCTAAAGATGTCCCACTGATGGCTCCTAGACCGCGAGAGGGCACAGGCCAGGCTGAGGGACCCCCCCTCCCCCCGAGTGCACGAATTTCGTGCACTGGGCCTCTAGTTTATATATAAGATTTTGTGTGGGCATATGCTTTCAGCTCTTCTGGGTATATACGGAGCAGTGGGATTGTTAGATCATATAACTGTGTTTAGCTTTCTGAGGAACTGTGAAAGTACTATGGCATTTTTAAGATAAAGAACTATTAAAATGAGTAACATTCAGCTGTGTAGGACTTAACATTATTTTAGTAACTACTGCTAAAGCCGAAGCTACTGAAGCTGGTTTCTGTTTAGGAGCAGAGAAAAGAGGCTGTCAGGGTGGTGGTTCTGAAACCCTGGTCGAGCAGCAGCAGGGTGAGGACTGTGGGAAAAGGAGGATGAGGAGGACAGGAAGCCCACCTAGAAGCCCACACAGAGGTAATGAGAAGAGACGAGGCCCTGAATCCAAGTGCAGCAGGGGAATGGGAAAAGGCAGGAGATAGACACACACACAAAGCAAGAGAATCAACCCCTGACCACCAAATGTCAGTGCGAGACGGGGCAAGACGGAGTGGGAGCAGCCAGGACACAGGCACCCTTCACTGAAAGTAAGGGTCGGGAGGGTGTGCAGATCTCAGGAGAAAGAGGCAGAATAAGCAGTTTGAATTCAGACAGACGTGAGTGGAGACAGGCATGGAGAACGGAGACGGCCTAGTGCCACTGGCATCTAGGGTGGAGAGGGGTGCTGACCCTCTGGGAGAAGGTAGGAGGACCGTGGACAGCAGTGGAGAATGGGCAAGGATGCAAGTCAGAAGGAGGCGGTATCCATCAACAAAGTCCAAGAAGAGCTGGGCAGGGGCAGGGAGCAGAGATGTGGTAGAGACACGGAACCATTCGTGCAGGGGAAGAGCAAGTGGCGAGGTTTTGGGAGTGATGATAATCACAGGGACAGAGAAGAGTCCAGAGGATATGGCGAGAAGCATGCTTTGGGTGCACAGCAGGGGTTGGCTGGAGAATCATGCCTTGTCCTAATGATGCTAATGAACAGACGGCACAGGCGCCCTAGTAGGGGAGGCCTCACAGATTGCTGCATGATGGCCCACACCCCTGTGGCACACCAGCTCTGCCCCCCATCTCAGGACAAAACTGAACCTGCCACCCCCAACTCCCACCTGCGTCCCTTCCCCTTTCCTCCAGGGATCCTCTGCTGAAGAAGCCACCACCTGCTGCCGCCAGGGCTTCCGGCTCTCTCTCCATCTCTCCCTCCTTCCTCCTACCACCTCTGGACTGCAGGCTCTCAGAGGACAGAGGCTCTCACTGTCTCTAAACTGCTGTCTGCCTTCCAGGACCTGGCACGGTGCCTGGTACACATCTGCCACAGGAATGAATGACTCACAGGGCACCAAGTCCACCCCCACCTGCTGGAAGCATCCCCCTCCCTAACCTAATCTCTCTGCACCTCTCCATTCCCTCACCAACTTCCATAAATGCTCTTATGGAATACAAAACATGGCCTAAAGTTATTGTTGTAGTTTAAAAATGACTCCGTAGAGATGGCTGCTCTCCCCACCACTCTGTAGTCACCTGGATGAGCCTCAGTTTCCTCCTCTGGGAAATGGGAGCGGTGGCCTGTGAGGCACCAAGAACAGACATGAAGGAGCTGGGTGAACTGGGGTGAAACCTTTTACTTCTACTATAGGGTCCGCGTTTGTCCACATGCTTTGACTAGGCCTCTTCAGGCCCTGCTGTCTCCCACCACTTCCTCCAAAAGAACAAAAAAAAAAAAAAAACACAAGAGCAAGCTGACGGGTGGGGGGGTGGGGGTGGTATATGGTATTTCTGAATGTATTTCATACTGACTTTAATAATCAGAAACAAACAGAAGTTCTCATACCATATAATTTTTTTAATTCTTAAAAAATGAGAATGCTGCTAAATATCAAAACACAACCCCCTCCCCAAAAAACTGAAGTTGTTATTTTCCTTTTGGTTTTATCTCCAATAGCCAAATGCTTTTGTTCAAGTAATGTTTACACTGCCATTGTCCTGCTTTGTTTAGAAAAATAATAAAGGGCTGTGTTTCCAGCACTGCCAACCGAGCGCGTGTACACATCTGCTCAGTGTCTCCGGACCCAGAAAACACTCGTTTACAAATTCTGTGCCACCGGCTGAGGAAAAAATGTTTATTTGCCTCGGAATATTCACCGGCCAGGTCAGTGCCACCACCTCCTCGTCAGCCACCCTGGGGAGAACCAGGCCGTGAGAACAGGGCAGGCCTTCAGCACATTTGTGCTCCACAAGGAAACCTGATCTAACGGTGCAGGGAAGGCCAGGCCTGTCCACTCAGTGACCAAGGCTGCTCGTCAATTCACCAAGGTGACAACCATGTGCTCAGCGCCTATGATGTGCCACAGTCCCACAAGGGAGGCATTTTACAGGTGAGAGAGAGGATGCGTGACAGAACAAGTCGCAGAGCTGGGTGAGGTCTGTGCTCCCTCTTGAACAAAGCCCCTGTGAAAACTCCGAGGAGCCCAGTCCAGTCCTAAACCAATTTAACATTACTCCATGGGGCTGCCCCTTTCCTCTCTAATATCTCACACACTTCTAGGCTGTTCCTGAAAGATTCGAGGTCTTTCCACCAACCAGCTCTCAAGGTCGAACAGTTAGTTCTAGATCATTTCTACCCTGGAATTCCCACCTCACCAAGAACTAGTGAACCCTTTCATAGTGACCTGTCCATACAGAATCACCCTGTTCAGGAACGTCCATTTCTCTCCTATGTAGTAATTACTTCTATTCACCAAATAAATATTTCCAGTTCACCTCCTTTTGGGCCTGTGACAAAATTGCATTTTCTCATCCCTCGGAAGTCAGTCATGGCACTGCCAATAAAATGAGATAGAAGCGAGTGTGTCACTTTGTGTCAAACATTTTAAAAGCCCATGTGCAATTCTCCACATTTCCTTCCCAGTGTGGTGATGCTGAAAGCCTCCGTATCCACCCAAGAGAAAAGGAAACACACCTACACACAAAGGTGTGCACCCGTGTTCTTAGCAGCATCATTTACAACAGCCAAAAAGTGGGAACAGCTGTCCATCAACAGACGAATGGGGTAAATACAATGTGATGTATCCATACAATGGAATATCATTCATCCTTAAAAAGGAATGAAGAATGGATACATGCTACAACATGAATGAACCTTGAAAACAGTACGCTGAGTGAGAGAAGCCAGAGACAAAAGGCCTCATATTATATGATTCTGTTTAAGTGAAATGTCCAGAATTAGGCAAATCCAGAGGCTGGGGGAAGAAGAGGCAAGGGAATGACTGCTTAATGGGTACAAGATTTCTTTTTGGGGTGATGAAATGTTCTAAAATAAAGTTAGGCTGATGGGTGAAAAACTCTAAATACACTAAAAACTATTGAACTGCATATTTCAAAGAAGTGAAATTTACTTCATGGTACATAAACTATGTATCAATAAAGCAGTTAACAACAACCAAAAAAAGATGGTGCCTCCATCTTCCTGGGTCCATGAATGAGTATGATGACCGCACACTAGATACCTATCATCATGTAACAATACAAACTCAAACACATCCATGCTATTGTACGCTCATGTTGAAAATATGCCTGCAGCCAATTAACCTAAAATCCTGGAAGAAAGCCATGGCTGTCGTTCTGTCCCAACCAGGACCAGACTCTGTCCCAAGGCCACAGACTGAACCTTCAAACACAGGAAACCAGGGAGGAGGGGGGAAGGTAACCTAAAGAATCTGACTACTTAAAAATAAAAAGAATCTGACTAGATGAGAATAATTCCTAGCCTGAAAAATATTAACACTATGAACTAACCTTCCAAAAATATGAATCACTCACAAAAATTGAGAAATAAGCAACCAATAACCTAAGATAAAAATGAGAAAAATCCGCCGAAACCGGTTTGGCTCAGTGGATGGAGCGTCTGCCTGCGGACTGAAAGGTCCCAGGTTCGATTCCGGTCAAGGGCATGTGCCTGGGTTGCGGGCACATCCCCAGTGGGAGATGTGCAGGAGGCAGCTGATCGATGTTTCTGTTTCTCTCTCATCGATGTTTCTAACTCTCTGTCTCTCTCCCTTCCTCTCTATAAAAAATCAATAAAATATATTTTTTTAAAAATGAGAAAAATCCACAGAAAAGTATAAATGGTCCCTAAACATATGACAACATAATGAGCTCACACTTCAGAAAAATGCAAATTAAAACTATATTGAGCCATGGCCGGTGTTGCTCGGTGGTTAGAGTGCCGGCCTGAGCACCAAAGAGTTCCAGGTTCAATTCCCAGTCAAGGACGTGTACTTGGGTTGCAGGTTCGATCCCTGGCCCCGACTGGGGCACGTGCAGGTGATATTTATTTCTCTCTCTTTTTCTATTCCTCTCGCCCTCCCTCCCTCCCATTCTCTCTAAAAATCAATGGAAAAAATGTCCTCAGGTGAGAATTAACAAAAATAAATAAACAAATAAAACTATACTGAGATGCTCTTTACACCTGTCAGGTTGGCAAAAATCCAAACGTTTGACTACACCTCCTGCTGGTGAGGTTGTGGGGAAATAGCACTCACACTTGTTGTGGGAGTGCAAAATGGAATCACCCTGTGGAGCACAATTTGGCAAAATCTATCAGAATTACAAATGTGTTTCCCCTCTGACCCAGCAATGTCCCTGGGGGATGCTACCTACAGATCCACCTGCACATGTGGGAGACGGTGCCGAGGGAAGACGACTCCTTGCAGGTATGCTAGGAAAGGGCATGTTGGAAACATGCCCAAATGCCTTTGTATAGGGGATGGGATTTAAAACAAAATAAAAACGAACAACTTTTGTTCCTCCAAAATAAGGAACAACTTCACAATAATAATAGCTGAAAGAGAAAGAGTCAATGATTCTCCACATCCCGACATGGACAATCTCTAGACTACATTGGTAAGTAAAAAAGCAAGGTGCTGAACAGTGTGTACATGTACAGTGTGCTGTCTTTAATTTTACAAAATGGAAGAAATAAGAATGTAAATTTGTGTGCTTTATTTGCACAAAGAAACATTGGAAAGCCAGTCAAACTACTAAAAAGGATTATTAGGGAGAAGGGGGGATGGGAAAGATGAGATCAGAGGTGATTGGTAAGATTTCGCAAACTACACTTTAATCTCTTCTCATTTTGGAACTCTGTGGATGCGGTGCATATTCAAAGAGCATTAACTAAAAACAAAGTCCCACGCTCATTAAAAAAAAACCAGAGCCACATAGAGCCTTTGGCAAACGGTCTCAGACAACAGCACTGTGAGCAGCGCAGGCAGAGCTATCAGCCCAGCTCTGCCCTTCTTTCTTTTTTTAACTTTTTATTTATTGATTATGAGCAAGAGAGAGAAAGGAAGAGGGGAGAGGGAGAGGGTGGGAGGGAGAGAAAGAACATCGTTTTGTTGTTACACTTATTTCTGCACTCATTGGTTGATTCTTATATATGCCCTGACCAAAATCAAACCCACACACACCCTACCCTCAGTGCACGGGGACGATGTTCTAACGGACTGAGCCCCCAGCCAGGGTCAGCTCTGCCTTTCCTTCCTCCTGTCAATCTGCGTCAGAGCCTTCCACCAACAGCCAGAGGCCAGAAACCACCAGACAGTCCTGTGTCTGGCCTTTCCAGGCCCCTCCGACTTCCACCTGGCAGGCTGCGAATGGTGTTCCCCAGCTGGCCACACACCCATCTAACCCTCTATCCAGCCGGTGTGAGCTGGCCTCCTGGCCCCTCTCTCCCCTGCACTGCCCATGGATTTGTGCACAACTCTCCCCCGCCCCTCCCCCAGTGCAGCCCTGAGCAGGCCTGTCTCTCCCATCTATCATCAGGGGCAAGGTCATTGAGAAAAACAAGAAGCCCGGAGCAGCCACTTGTGCGCAAGCATGTGCTCAGCACTGGCTACCTGCGGACAGCGGCACAGTGCTGGGGTGCCTATCAATCAGACATAGCCCATGGGGAGCAGGAAAACCCAGATGGATGACACCCTACAATGGAAGCCTGAAGGGTACACATAGGCCAGGGCCATGCAAAGAAACAGCCAAAGTGGGTAAACAGCAGGCAAAATGTGTTCCAATACCCAGCTTGGCAAGTGAAGAGGGAAAGCGGTGAGAGGTGAAGCCAGAAAACAGGCCAAACGGAGTCACAGAGAACCTGGACTCTTCCTCCGGCGTTCAGGGGGACAGGAGGCGAGGACCATCGTCTCACTGCAGGCACACCTCCGCCTTCCACCTGGAAGCCACCCCCCTAACCAGGTGCCAGTCCAGCCAGCCCGCCTCTGTGGAACCGGGGCACAGGGAAAGTGTCAAGAGGAAAAACAAAAGCTGCAAGTGAAAAGGAAAGGCTTTGGTCCTCAAAGAGGTGATACTCATTTGTCTGGAAATTTCCCTCTGCTGTGATTCAATGCCCAAAAGATGCCAATGAGGCACTGCATTCACATTTAACAAAAACAACAGCAAAACCTTATTTCCACATCATCTACTGAGAGACTTAAGCTGTTCAAGTCCAAATTATACTTCTAAAAGCCTCACAAGATAGTTTGTTTTTTAAAATCTCTTATTTCTGAGAGGTTGATTCAGAAGCTAATGTGTTAAAGAATGAGTTTTTTCTTTTAAAGAAGACATTTGTTTTCCCTTTTCTAGTTTTAAACCAATTTTTTCTTCCAAATGAAAAAAAAAGTCCTTCATAGTGGCCTTTAAATTTCTATTGAAAGGATTTCTTAAATATCCACCAGTTGGTATTGAATGATGGTACATAAATACAAACCTTACTTAACAAGTCTGTACTTAGCCATCCACCACTACCAGGCCCTGCACTAAACACAGCACACAGCAGGACCTGTCCTCTGGGGGGGGGGGGGGGGGGCACGGGGAGGGGGGTTGTGACTGTGGGAAGGTTGCTATCTTTCAACTGGAGGTGACTCTGTGACCAGCCAGGTGGGCCTAACACCAACGCACAGGGAATCAGGGACCTTCCCCAGCATGAGACCTGCCCCCAGGGAGGGAAGCACCAATGACGAGGACCTCAGAAGGAAATTACTAGACTTTAACATATCGTGGGTATAGACCCTGAGAAAAAAGACACCTACTAAGCTCCTGGTGGCTAGCTGGGCTCCAATTTTAAAAAACAGTCTAGCAGCCATTTCTACACAGAGGCCTCTCACGGAAACTGCACTTGTGGGAGTAGCCTGCACTGAACTCCCTGCCGGCCTGTGTTCCTGCCATCTGAGACAGCCTTATAAAGGAGTCCTGGACTCCTATTTCAACCAACAGGACTGAGACCTCCCCATTCAATTGGAGCTGTACAGCTGTATCTCCCCCATCCCGTCACCAACATCTTCACCGCCCAATCAGAGCAGCTCCACTCTGACCAATCAGGAAATTGCCTTTCAGACCAACCAAACTGTAAGAATTTGGAGTCCTCATTTGTTTTTAAGAAGGGAGAGGGAGAAAGAGATAAACATCAGTGATGAGAGAGAATCATTGATCGGCTGCTTCCTGCACGCCCCACACTGGAGACTCAAGCCTGCAACCTGGGCACGTGCCCTGACTGGGAATCAAACTGTGGCCTTCTGGTTTATAGGTCGACACTCAACCACTGGGCCACACCAACCAGGCAAGAATCTGGTTTGTTTTTTGAGGTGATGGGTGGGTTTGGTTTTGTTTCTTAAAGAAACATTTTTTACTTTCTTCAAATGTCAAAATCTGACCAAAGACTTGCAGTTAGGTTACATGGTGATTTCTTGTGCTTATTATCGCCATTTTCTTCTACCAATAAAATATATGCTTTTAAATCAAGAAAGAATGTGTTTTCTTTCATAATTTCCTGTTTTCTCTTTCGAGCAGGGAGAGTGTTTTTTTAAAGTACAGGAGGTATCAGATTAGTTGCAAAGACCATGTGTTAAATGTTCTTTACACACTGGGTTTTCTCTGTAAGTTACATTCTATAGCAAATGGTGTTAAGCATAAGTGCGGGACTTATATATAGCCCAGAAGATCTTGTTACAAAGCTTCCTACCACTAAGCAGGCCCAGACCTTCAGAGCAAAACCTCTAGCCCAGCGGTTCTCAACCTGTGGGTCGCGACCCCTTTGGCGGTCGAACGACCCTTTCACAGGGGTCGCCTAAGCCCATCCTGCATATCAGATATTTACATTATGATTCATAACAGTAGCAACATTACAGTTATGAACTAGCAACGAAAATAATTTTATGGTTGGGTCACAACATGAGGAACTGTATTTAAAGGGCCAGAAGGTTGAGAACCACTGGTCACTCCTCCCACCCCAGTCCAGGCGGCTTCAGTGGTTCTGGCCGAGGAGAGGAGCCCCTCAGAGCTTTCCCACGGGCGCCACTACCCAGAAAACCACTGGAAGCTACACAATCCTCTTCACACAGCTCCTCTGAACTCTGACCACTGTGCTTTGGGTCGACTATCCTACCAGGCTCCTTTTTTCATCTATTTATCACTTGCTTGTTGCTAAAAATATGTGAATTGGCCTAAAGCAGCGGTTCTCAACCCTTGACACGGGTCGAATCTCCAGGGAGCTTTGGGAACATACTTATGCTCAGGCCCCATCCCAGAACAACTAAAACATAAGGTGGTGGGAACCAAGCACTGGCACTTTAAAATTGAATCTCCCCAGGTAATTCTGATTAAAGTAAAGTAGACAAGTTGAGAATTACTGAGCTTACAGAAATCCACTGCATTGCTATGTAATAAAAAGCAAATAAATGAAAAAACACAGGCAAGAGGGAAACAGGAGGGACAATAAAAAAGCAAAGCCAGAAAACAAGGTTAGAATACAGGATGCAGGCCACACTAGAGCTAGAACAAACTATTGGCTCTGAGCTGAGCTTCCTGGTGGTCAAAGCAAAGAGGATTCACTGTCTACAACAGTGATTTTCTACCCTTTCATCTATGGCACACATAAATTACTAAAATTCTGTGGCATACCAAAGAATACATTATATTTTTTGGCTGATCTGAAAAAAAAAAAGGAATAATTTTGATTCATTCACACTGGAAGACTATTGTTGTGTTGGCTGTTGTCATTTTTTTTTTTTTTTTAATTTAACAATCTAAGGGAAAAGAGGTCAGTTCCCAGACTAAATAGTCAGGTACTACGGCATGTTTTAAAATGCTTGCGGCACACCAGCTGAAAATCACTGGAGCGAGAGGCAGGGATAAACAGCTGAAGATCCTCCTTGTCCTGGGACCCGAGATGAACACTCCCTCACGCCCTCCAAGAGGAGAGCACGCTCCCCCACACCGTGACCATAACCACCTGAGACGTGGCACAGGGCCACTCTCGCCCCACGTCGCAGCCTTGCGAAGGGTGCCCGCAAGTCAGCACAGGGCTACTAGGGCTGCCTGCAAACTCCTTGCTGGAAATAACCTCCTGATGAAAATCAATGCCTGCATATAAAACGTAATCAAATCCACTTCATTTTTCACTGGTAACAATGTATCTAACCTGCCATTCTGAGCCCCTTGAAGCTGTCATGAAAACACAAGGGCACAGCCTCTATTTCACTGACTAGGTGAATAATGGCCCTGGCTCCATGCTCTGGAAAACAAGCTCTTCCGTCATGACCGTCACGACAGCCCCAGAACACCAGATCTGTGCCCATACTTAGCAGGGAGCAAAGTCCCAGAGCCTGCCAAGCACTTCTCTCGATCCAGTGCTCAGAAAGGCCACTGACCACCCCCAGACCCGCTGCGGTCTCTCAGAAGTCAGGCTATTAGGCAGGCCTCATGGCCACCAAAAACAAAACCACCGGAAGAGACCTCTGAGCCACTTCCACCCTGACAACAGGTACTACATGCTTTTGTTATGCACACTACACTTCAGCAATAAGTTTTTTAAATGTGTTAAAATCTATGAAATCAAGAGTAAAGCACCCTCCTGCTCCCACTTATGTGACACCTTCTTTTTCTTTTTTTGACATTTTCTTTTTGAACCACACACCACATCACCACATTTCAAAGCCTGATGAGTTAAAGTAGCAACTACTCACAATCACCAAGAGAGGAATCAACCCAAGTGCCCATCAACAGATACATGGATAAACAAATTGTGGGCTAGCCACACAACAGATATGATCCAGCCATGAAAAGAATGAAGTCCTGACCCTGGTACTACACGGAAGAACCTGGAAACACTATGCTAAGTGAAAGACATCAGGCACAAAGGGCCACATACTGCATGATTCCATTTGGTGAAATGTCTGCACAGGCAAATCCACAGGGACAGAAAACAGATTAGTGGTTGCCAGGGGTTGGGGGCTGAGGGGTGTAGGGAGTGACTGCTAAGCGGGCACAGGTGTCCTTGTGGGGTAATGAAAAGTTCTGGAACTAGACAGTGGTGATGATTGCACAACACTGTAAATGTACTAATGCCACTGGGTTTTAACTTTAAAATGGTTACCATAGTAAATTATATATATATATTTCAGAGAAAAACTTAAAATAGCAAAACTTTCATTGTTCTGCCTTAACTCAAATGCTAATAAAATTCAACCTAAATCAAGATTTTGTATAAAGATTACTCCACAACTAAAAAAAAAAAAAAAAAAAAATCAGCTTCAAGCCCAGAACATATTAAAATCAGAAACAATAAACAAATACAGTCAAGTTACAGGATACAAAGTCAATGTGCAAAAATCCATTGCCTTCCTGTATACCAATGACAAAACTTCAGGGAAAAAAAATGGAAAAAAACAATTCCTTTTGCAATAGCAACCAAAAGAATAAAACACCTAGGAATAAACTTAAAGGATGTGAAAGATCTATATACTGAAAATTACAAAGCATTATTAAAAGAGACTGAAAAAGACACAACGAAATGGGAAAACATCCCGTGTTCATGGATTGGAAGAATCAACATAGTTAAAATGGCCATATTACTCAAAGAAATATACAGATTTAATGAAATCCCCATCAAAATCCCAATGTAATTTTTAAAAAATTAATTAAACAAGAAATCACCAGATTTGTATGGAACCACAAAAGACCCTGAAGAGCCAAAGCAATCCTGAAAAGTAAGAACGAAGCTGGAGGTATCACACTACCTGACTTCAAATTATACTACAGAGCTACGATAATCAAAACAGCATGGTATTGGCAGAAAAACAGACACACAGATAATGGAACAGAATAGAGAGCCCAGCTATAAAACCACATGTACATGGACAGATACTTTTTGACAAAGGAGGCATAAATACACATTGGAGTAAAGATATTCTCTTCAATAAATGGTGCTGGGAAAATTAGAAAGCCACATGCAAATGAATGAAACTGGATTACAGTTTGTCCCCATGTAGAACAATTAATTCAAAATGGATCAAAGACCTAAATATAAGACCTGAAACAATAAGTTACACAGAAGAAAATATAGGTAACAAATTATGGACCTGAGTGGTAGAGAACATCTTATAGATTTGACCCCAAAGGCAAGGTAGGTAAAAGCAAAAATAAATGAATGGGACTTATCAAACGGAAAAGCTGCACAGCAAAAGAAACAGACAACAAAACAAACAGGCAGCCAACTAGATGGAAGATGGTATTTGCAAACAGTAGCTCAAAGGTTTAATTTCCAAAATATATAAAGAACTCATTAAGACTTAACGTCAAACGAATAAACAATCCAATCAAAAAGTGGGCAGAGGACCTGAAAATACACCTCTCCCAAGAAGACATACAAACAGCCAATCCTAATATATAAAAAGCCAGGGGCCATCACTACAGAAACAACTGGACAGAACGAATAGCAGGCTGTGTGGGGTGACTAGGCCAGCAGGGGGGTTTATGAGGGACGACCAAACGACTGAACAGCAGGCTGCTGGGGCAACCAGGCCGGCGGGGCAGTTGGGGGCGACCAGACCGGCAGAGGGGGGCAGCTGGGGGCAACCAGGCCAGCGGGAGGGCAGTAAGAGGTGACCAGGCCAGCAGAGGGGCAGTTGGGGGCGACCAGGCCAGCAGGAAGGGCAGTTTGGGGCAACCAATCTGGCAGAGGGGGGCAGTTGGGGGTGACCAGGTCGGCAGGGGGGGCAGTTAGGGGTGATCAGGCTAGCAGGGGGGGCAGTTAGGGGTGATCAGGCAGGCAGGAAGGTGAGCAGTTAGGAGCCAGTGGTTCCAGATTGTGAGAAAGATGTCCGACTGCCCTGAGGGGTACCAGATTGGAGAGGGTGCAGGCTGGGCTGAGGGGACCCTCCCCTGTGCACAAATTTCATGCACCGGGCCTCTATTAGATATATGAAAAGATGTTCAACCTCACTGGCAATTAAGGAAATGCAAATCAAAACTACAGTGAGATACCACCTCACACCTGTTAGAATGCCCATTATCAACAAGACAAGCAATAACAAGTGTTGGAGAGGCTGTGGATGAGAATGTAGATGGTACAACCACTATGGAAAGCAGTCTGGCGATTCCTCAAAAAGTTAAGAATAGAGCTACCATATGACCCAACAATCCCACTCCTGGGTATATACCCAAAAAACTCGAAATCATTTATATGCAAATATGTATGCACCCTTAGGTTCACTGCAGCATTATTCATGGTGGCCAAGACATGGAAACAGCCCAAGTGCCCTGCGAGGACTGGATAAAGAAGACATGGTCCATATACACAATGGAATACTACTCAGCCGTAAGAAAAGATGAAATTGTGTCATTTACAATAACATGGATGGACCTTACGAACATTATGCTAAGTGAAATAAGTCAGTCAGAAAAAGCTAAGAACCATACGATTTCACTCATATGTGGGATATAAAACTGAAACTTATGAACACAAACAGCAGTGTATTGGTTGGGTGTCGGGGGAGGGTCCTAAATTGAGGTGATAGAAGACTTGACTGGGTAGTGAACACATGGTGCTATATACAGACTTTGTAACTTAGAAATCCACACATGAAACCTATACGTTCATGTTGACCTATATCACCCCAATAAAAATTTTTTAAGAAGTCAGAATCAGGACTGCTGGAAGTCAGTCTAGACTTAAAAAAAAGTTTCCAAAGAGTCCATATCTGGGAGAGATCCACACTGAAGCATTTATCACTGAAGTCTGGAATCTGCTTTGAAATAATCCAATGGGAGAAGGGGGAGCCTAGATTAAAACTGTTGAAGCTGAATGATGGGGTTCATCAAACTATTCTATTTTTATATGTTAGAAATCCTCCACAATGAAAAGTTTTGCTCTGTTTTCAAGCAAGTTTGCAAAGATCTTTAACATGGATAAAGAATTAAACTTTCAAACTCTCAGACTTGACCTAGTGCCCTCCACCTGAGCCTCACAGTGCAGGTTCACCAGGGCAGGCCCATCTGCGAGAGGTCATACCAAGGAGCCCTCAGAAAGCCACCAGGCCCCGGTTCAGAATGCCAGACAGCAGCACACGGAGCTGTCTAGCCTAGTCCTTCACACAGCAAACCGATCTGCTATCTCGGCCTCTGAGACGCCTGCCCCAAATTCAGCTATCACCTGGGGCCTAGGCCCTAGGCGATGTCTGGAAATGAGGGACCCTTTCACAAAATGCCTCTAACAGAGCCCCTAGAATCCCTGACCACTGCAGACAGAGCTCACCTTCAGGCCAGGGTCTGAGGAAGCAGTATGCTGCCAGACCCCTCCCAGATGCCGTAGGACAGTGGTCGGCAAACCGCGGATCGTGAGCCACATGTGGCTCTTTGGCCCCGTGGCATGGGCCATGAAGTTTCAATCGCACTGTACGTGTGTGCCTGCACATGGTATTTTGTGGAAGAGCCACACTCAAGGGGCCAGTTTGCCGACCACTGCCATAGGAGGTTAATATCGCAATTGCCTATTGTTTCTCCTCCTCCCTCTTCTAGAATTAGATGGGGGGACGGGGAGGGGGAGCAAGGCAGGTGTCTCTATCTCATTCCCTATTGTCTAGGAAAGTGTGGTACATGGTACATATTAGACTCAATGTTTGTTGTGTGATCCTGATTCTTGATGGATACTGCTCCAAAAGTGTATTATAAAAACTTGCTTTTTACAAATGCCAATGGAAAATAAGAATGTATGAGCCCTGTTTGCCAGAAAAGGAGGGGACAGGAAACAAGTAAGTTATGGTACAAACAATACCACCTAAGTAGTACCAGAGATGTTCTAGAATGTAGGGCCCTTGGGTTGAGGTTGGAGGGGCATGGAGAGGAGAGACTGGTATGTGCTAGGCAGAGGGGAGTTCGTGAAGAGGGTCTGGGGGCAGGGACGGGGCACAGGGGCAAAGAGGAAGGCACAGCACAAGTTGGTAAGCAAGTTCCCCACGCTGAGCGCTGCCACTGCCACGACTGGTCTCTGTGTAATGTCCTGGGTCCCCAAAGCAGGGCCCAGGTCACGAAGAAAAATGAGTGGGCACCATGGGAGGGGTGGGGGCTCTGGAGAACTGGTAAACGCAACCCTATCCAGAGACAGTGGCCAACACTGGCGCTGACCCAGTGTTGCCAGGCAACAGTGCAGGCCCCCAGCTGCCAAGTGTTCTGATTTGTCAATGAAGCTGCAAGTCTGAATTGCTATGTACGATCTGATTTTCATATTGGCAACCGTGGTAAAGAGAGTAATGGCCTCCCAAAGATGTCCACCTCGTACCCCTGGTTACATGGCAAAGGGGAATTGAGGTAGCCGATGGAATTAAGGTCTCTAATCAGCTGACCTTAAAAGAGGGAGAGGATCCTGGATTATCCCGTGGGCTCAAGGTAATCACAAGGGTCCTTAAAAGTGGAAGTGGGAGGCAGAAAGTCAGCATCAGCGTGATACAGCGGGAGAAGAACAGGACTGGCTACTGCTGGCTTTGAAGAGAGAAGGGGCCACGAATCAAGGAACACGGACAGCCTCCAGAAAGTGGAAAAGGCAAGGAGATAGCCCCTCCCCTCGAGCCTCCACAAGGAACGCAGCCGGGCTACAGCAGGATTTTAGCCCAGTGGGACCAGTGCTGAACTTCTAACCTACAGAACTGCATTGTTTCAAGCTCCGTGTCCGTGGTAATTTGTGACAGCAGCCACAGGAAACTAATATAGCAACCAATTTTAACTTTTAAAAGGAGGCACAGTACAGCCCAAACAAAATGCATCTGTGGGTTGGATGAGGCATGGACAACTTCTGTCTAGTCCACACTGAGAAGATCTGAGGGCTGGGTCCTCTCCTGGCTACCCAGGCCAGCCTGACATGCCTTCCAAGTTAACTACTAGGCCCTTTACCTTTACAAACTGGTCACAAAATTCTCCAGGGGGTTCTGGAAAACAAAAATGCTTCCTGTAAGGAGTTCTATACCCAAGCATCAGCACACGGCCTAGGCCCTAGGCCAGCCGTGGGCAAACTACGGCCCGCGGGCCGGATCCGGCCCGTTTGAAATGAATAAAACTAAAAAAAAAAAAAGACCGTACCCTCTTATGTAATGATGTTTACTTTGAATTTATATTAGTTCACACAAACACTCCATCCATGCTTTTGTTCCGGCCCTCCGGTCCAGTTTAAGAACCCATTGTGGCCCTCAAGTCAAAAAGTTTGCCCACCCCTGCCCTAGGCATTACCCGGGGACCTGAGAAACTGGCTCAGAGCAGAGGATGGAACACAATCCTTTTCAACTCCACCATCTCCTGCAAACAGCAAGAAGTGAGAGCTTTTCCAGGTCCCTAGGGAAGCCTCCAGTCTCTCCCAGCTACCCCTGGGGCACTCTGCTGCCCAGTGGCTCCCCAGCACCCACTACAATGAGATCACTTTGATTTCTTTTCAACAGCAGAGAACACTTTCCAAATAAGCTCCTTTTAGTTCCCCACATTCAGATGAGAGCAGACCTGCTCTGATTAGAGGTAGAGAAGAGGACCCAGGTCCCTGCCCACTCGCCACCAAAAGATTGTGTGAAAACCACAGCCCAACTCAAATCTCACTAAGCTTTCCACCTGTCCTGCCTGGCCGGCCTGTGGCTGTGCCTCTGCCCCATGTCCAGCCCTTCCTCTTTGCTCAGCCCAAGCTGGACACTTCCCTCAGGCCTGGACACCGCTCCGTTCCCTCCGCCTGCAGTCTTCCCAACTTGCCCCCCAGGGCTCTCAGTTTTCCTTCAAAACTCTATATACTTACATATCATTTCCTCTGAAGCCTTCTATGACACCCAGATTCATTCTCAGTGTCTGACACCACCTTCTCAACTTCTCTCTCCGGGGGCTACTTGTCCCTATACCAGGAGCCACTCTCTGCAGACCATAAGCTACTTGAGGGCAGGAACTTATCACTATAACACATAATATATATGTGCTCGATAAACATTAAAGACTGAATGAATTGGTCTATAAACTAATTTTTTCTGTAACTACTATAAATTGTGATATTAAATGCACCAGATAAAACCTCACTTCTGATCTTTAATAAAGTTAATCTATTTAAATTAGGAACTCTAAATTACAACTACTGTATTTTAAAATAATTACTTAGTTTAAATTTTACTAGTGTCTGTCTTACAATGAAGAGCACAGGAAGGAACCTGGCTGAAGGCCTGAATGCAGACAAGCACCTGCTGTGCCCTGCTCCATAGACCTGGCTCAAAGTCAAGCTGAAGAAGGGTTACCAGACCGGTGGGTCACAATCTCTTCTCTGTCCTCACCTTGTTTATACTCTGTTCGCTAAGGCAGACTTCAGCCCAGGTAGCCATCTGATTTCACCTCTTCTGTCACCCCTCCCCCTTTTCTCCAGCCATCCAGTTACTCTATAGTCCTCAGGGCCCCAGCACCAACACCTCATTAGGCTTCTTGTGCTCTGGCTCAATTTTCTCCCACCTTCTAATCGGTGACATTCCCAGAGGCCCCCCTGAGCACACAGTTCAGCTTCTCAGCCCACACAAGCCATTAGAATCATCTGGAGTACTTCAGAAATTACTACTGGTTCCGCCTCCATGGTCTGGAATGGGGCCCCATCATAGGCCCCACTTTTAGAAAGTTTTTGGGCCATGTGGTTTACAGGTACACCCAAGGATAAGAACTGCAGGCGTGGCTCAGTGGTTGAGTGTCAACTTACAAACCAGGAGGTCATGGTTCAATTCCTGGTCAGGGCACATGCCCAGGTTGCAGGCTTGATCCCCAATGGGTGGCCTGTAGGAGCAGCCAATCAATGAGTCTCTCTCATCATTGATATTTCTATCTCTCTCCCCTTTCCCTTCCCCTCTGAAAGCAATTTTAAAAAAAATTTTTTTTAAAGAACTGCAGGCTCATAAGGTGTCACACCCACACTTCCCAGTCAGCACTGAGGTCCTAAAGCCCTCACCTCTCCCGAAACAGAAGCAGACTCTGGCCTCACCTCACTCTGACACACACCCCTGTGCTGTCTCCAGTCTCAGCAAACCAGCCTGGCCAGGACCTCACCCACAGAAATTACGCCACTTTGCAGGCCCCTGCCCAGGGTCCCTCCCCAAACACTTGAGCTCCCTACTGCCAGCACCACCATGTTCCAAGGCTTCTGCCACCTAGGTCCTCACTGCTCCCAGCAGGCACCCACCGAGTACACACCCCACATGCACGCAGGCACCAGCCCAACCCCATCCCGAGCTTTGCCCTGCGCTGTTCCCTCGATCTGAAGCACCTTCCCATCTGCCTTCTCCTCCTGAAACTATTCCCTGTCCTTCGAGGTCCAGCTCAAATCCTATCTTCTCTCTGTTACCTTTGTCTTCGCAGTTAGACTAAGTTCTTGGTGGCAAGAAACATGGCATTTCACACCCATCGTTTTGACTTGAGAGACCAGATGGTGCATATTTTCCAGGCTGACATTGATCTCAAATATTCTGCCCTGCTGTCATGCAATTGCCTTTTGATTTGATGCTCAAGATTCTACATCAATCGGACTGCCTTTCATAAAGTAGCATAAAAATTATTTCTCTGCTCATGTTTCCCAAACTTTTGGATCCAGAGTATAGTTATTATGCCAGGACAGCTCTGGGTATCTATGGAACAGGCACTCAGGGAGGACCTGCTTTCCAAGGTGGCTCTCCAGCCTGTCGGTGCCGTGACCACGAGGGGGGGAGGGGGGGGACAGGCTCTGAAGAGTAATTTCAGCTCTCATGATTTATTCACCGCGGAGTCTTAAAGAGTTTACGAAACAATACATTCGTGTCCAAACCTCCAAAGAGTGCAGGGCAGGTATGGACACATAGCTGTTTATCATCCTTGGCTTAGGAACTGCAGGCAATTTTCAAACCCTGGGAAAGTGATCACACCCCAGTCTGCTCGTACACTGCAAGATCAGAAAAATGACCCATTTACTAGAAGTCATGCATTAATGGCCTACTGAGGAAGAGATGCTTTATATTTTTATTTACATGTAACTGTTTAAGACTATCAAGTTCTTCTTTATGAATTTGATCATATTTAAACAACAGCATCACCAGAGGGTTTTTAGTCCTTAACTTCCCTCTGTCATGTTTACAGAACCAATGGGCAGAGCTTCAGGGTTACAGGCTGAAAAGAAATGGCCCTTTCCTCAAAGAGCAATTTGGGCGATTATTTTAACCCAGCTTCACAAACACAAAAAAAACTTTACAAACCCACAAAGACTTCCTTCCAGCCAACCCAACAGGGGTGCTCTCAGGTCCCTGTTGTGCTCCTCTAGGCAGCTTTAGGTCTTAGAACTTACATCTGTTGCTCTGGATAGGAAGGTGAGGTGTTGTCATAGAAACAACTTCACGAGGCTCCAAAATCAGACAAGTGTGGGACTGAATTCAGAGTGGATGCATATGAGCAAGCTTGACCCCTCTGAGCCTCAGCTTGCTCATCTGTGAAATGCCCACCTCTCGGGGCTGTGGTGAGGGAACAATGAGGCAATGGAAGCACCTGGAATGGCTAGGGCGTGAGGTAGTGGAAATCATGTGACTTTGAATCTGACACAGGTGGCAGCAAATACCAGCTGGGGCACTCAGGACTGTGTAGCCTGGGGCAGGCTGCTGACCGCCCTGAGCTTTCGTTTTTGCGTCTCAAAAACAGAAATAGTGACAGGCCCTGCATGATCATGATGAAAATTAAATTAATACTGTGTATAAACAAAGTAGCACATGACCTAACACACAGGAGACATCCTAAAACCATCAGGGCACATGTTTGGTTTTCGTGGACAACCTAACATCACTACTGGAGGAAAAACAATTTTTTCCCCAAACTCTTAAGCACCAAAGAATATTAAGTCAATCTGAAATGTTGGAGGGGAAAGGAGTGACTTCTAGTAAGGCCAGCAGCCATCCCTAATTACCCTGTGGGAGTTTGCTCGGTGCCCAACACCACTCCCCCGGCCCTTTCCCAGCTGCTTATCTAAAAAGCCTTGACAGTGAACATCTCGCTTGATGTGTGGGAATGAATTGGATTTTCAAACAATCTTAAATTTACTGCCTCTTCAAGGGCACTGACATCTTACATTCCTGTCATTAAGGAAAACATCACGACTAACCCAGAGTGATGATGCCTGTGGCGCCAGTCCAAATTATAATCACACAGGAATAAGGTGAAAACAGCTTTTTGAGAAACCAAGTTCCCAAGTGCCATGCCACCATCTTCTGAGCAACTCAGAGGCACATCTGAGGCAAAAAGGAACTGCTGATGCTGACCCCTTACACCTGCTCTTCCATCCTCTGGGCCAGGATTCAGAAGTCTGGTCCCCAGACCAGCAGCATCAGTAACACCTGGAAACTGGTTGCAATGCATACTCTCAGGCAGGGGTCCTCAAACTATGGCCCGCGGGCCACATGCAAATACAAATATTGTATTTGTTCCCGTTTTGTTTTTTTTACTTCAAAATAAGATATGTGCAGTGTGCATGGGAATTTGTTCATAGTTTTTTTTTTAAACTATAGTCCGGCCCTCCAACGGTCTGAGGGACAGTGAACTGGCCCCCTGTTTAAAAAGTTTGAGGACCCCTGCGTCTTAGGCCTCAGCCCAGACCTACAGAATCAGAAACTCTGGGGTGGGCCCAGCAAGGTGCCTCACAGGCTCTCTGGGTGACTCTGCTGCGCACGGGAGTCTGAGAAACACCACCACCTGCTGCCACTTCAGAGAGGGGGAAACCGACGCTCAGTGATCACACACCAAAGCCCCACAGCGAGAAGGCCAATACGGACCCAGTCCGATTCCAAAGCGAGCTGTCGCATGGCCTGTGTAGACAAACTGTCTGTACCATTTGGTGCTCTCAGCCGCTGAGCCACCAGGATGCAATGGTGACATTAACAAGAGGGGTGGGAGTGAGAGAAGGATGAATCCTGTACTCAGAAGTGATTCACTATAGAAGCTTTTCAATCCGAATCATGCATCAGCCTGCTTTTCCCTGCTCCATTTACCAGCTGGGCTGCAGGAAGAGTCCCTTCACCTTGGGGCTTTCTACAGGAGCTGGTGGAATTGGAGGAACCCAGGTTTGGGAATCACACAGACCTGAGTTTGACTCCTGGCTGTGCCAGTTCCTCAAAAGTTACCTAACCTCCTGGAGCACTCAGAGGGCAGTCCATGCTGAGCGGGTGTGTGGGGGGGACTCAGGCTCGGGGTGCACGCTGTGACCACAGCTGCAGCCGGGTTCCTTTAGTTGTGACCCAGCCTACCCTGGATAAGGGCAGAAATGATTTACATTCCATTATTTGTCAATTTACCTGCAGTTTGCTTTCATTATTATTTGTCAATTTACCTGCAGTTTGCTTTCATTATTTTTGCTGCACTCATTTTATTTGTATTTATTTCATTATTTTTGCTGCACTCATTTTATTTGTATTTAAATGTTTTAGGCAACCTAAGAACAAATGTACAAGTGAAGATACAGTTAAATGTTTTAGGCAACCTAAGAACAAATGTACAAGTGAAGATACAGTAAAATGAACTGCTTGACATCCATTACTTCATGTATATCAAGCACAGCAGTAAAACAAAAAGAAAAGCCCATGTATTTAACTTGTTTTAGTTTTTTTGTTTTAATCAATTTTTTAATATTTGCCTAACATGCATGTGCTGTAAAAATAGCTTTAGCTATTTTTAACGTCATGAAATCTCAGCATAATGGTTAAGAATATAGTATTGAGTTCTTTTAAGTGGAATAAAAACTTTATGAATGAACTTTTCAACTACTTCTCTACAGCTTTTCATGTATATTAGTCTTTTGGTTCTGAAACTTCTCTAAAGGAAATTGTACATTTTTGGAAATTTATTCCTTATTCCCTTGGCAGCTAATGGGCTTTTACCAAGTTTATTCACTTGAAACCTATATGATCCTATTAGCCAATGTCACCTCAATAAATTAAATAACCAAATACAAAGTTTATCATAACAACAAAATACTACTAATATAACTTGTTTCCAACCATCTCCCATACTCCTCCCCCCGAAACCCCATAAAAAAAAAGGTGTTGGTTATTGCTTTTTTCAGAGGTGGGGGAACTGATTGGAAAAAAGTAACATGTTCCATTTAAAATTGTAGTATATGGCATTTTGTAATTTTAAAAGCCACAATGTTCTTGGTCCATCATATCACTGGGTAGCATTAACTGTTAAGTTTTGTGCTTCCAAATCATTTTTGTTTTTAAAAATTTCTTGATACCCTTATAGCCTGCCTCCAACTTTGGTCCTTTCTTCTTCCTCCTTGTCAGGTGCACAGGATTTCCTTTTTCAGCCTTCTGTTCTGTCACCAATCATTCCTACCTGGCGGCCCTGCACTTGGAAAAAAAGGCCGAATGATCTTTATGGCTCCACTCAGTGTCTAAGGACACCCTGCTTCCTTTGCTTGCATCGTACACACTATCTCCCTCGTCCTATTTACTGCAGCAAATCTCTCCTTAGATGAGACTGTGCTACCTCCCTGTGAACTACACCTATACCGAATATCTCTCATTGTCTGCCTTTAAAATCCTTCCTCTTACTCTCGTCTTCCATTTTTTAAAAAGACTGAAATACGTTTTTATTGATTTTAGAGAAGAGACAGGGAGAAAAATCAATGTGAGAAAGAAACATCGATCAGCTGCCTCCCGCACATGCACCCCATTGGGGATGAAGCCCCAAACTGAGAATGTGCCGACCTGGAATCGAACTGGCAGGGGACGACACAACCAACTGAGCCACACCAGCCAGGGTTTCCTCTCTTTTTAAATAATGAAGCTGTTACACCCAAAGCTTACCTGTCAGACTATTTCCTCAGTACCTTGCAAAAACATCAAACAAAAATACCATTTTAAAAGAGGTGTATTTTTCCTTTTACAATGTAAGCTCCTCCAGAGCAGGGACAATGTTTTCCTTGTATGTTCTATTGTGCCCAGTGCACCATAAATGCTCAATACTGATGGGGAGGGGGTGTGGGGGGGGGGGGTTACATCTCCTCTGGACCTCAGATTTTCCACTCATGAATCAGTGTGTCTATGTGAGCACAAAATAAAATTTTATGTGAAAAAAAACAAAACACCACACAAAAGCTGCTATAACAGCTTTGCATTTTAAGACTTCAAAAACTTAACTGCCTGACTAAAAAATAGGTGTGCTCATAGATGGCTGGCACTGAGTACACTTACTTAACTACGTGCACACTTATTTCACTGTTTTTGTTTTCTAAGTTTCTGGTTTTAGACAACTTGAACAAGCTAATTAAGATCAAAGAAAATTCCACTGACGAACTTATCAGAAAGTTTGTCAATTTTCAAAAACTCAACAGATGGATGTAAACAGTCATTCCAACAATGCATTTTGCAAAAATAAAATGTGCTTTCTCCCACCCTTACCAATCTTAATTACATCATCTCACAGTCCTCAATCCATTATCAATTTGCAGTAGGGCTTTAAGCAAGTCTCTTCGTTCCTGTGAGACTGGATTTTTCAAATGAAGTAACAGGAATAATAATATTGGGCCCAGCCAGTGTGGCTCACTGGTTGAGCATCAACCCATGAACCAGGAAGTCAAAGTTTGATTACTGGTCAGGGCACATGCCCGGGTTTTGGGTTCGATCCCCAGAAGGGGGACTGTGGAAGTAGCTGATTGATGATTCTCCCTCATCACAGATGTTTCTATCTCTCTCCCTCTCCCTTCCTCTCTTTGAAATCAATAAAAATATAATAATAATAATATTATTTTGGAATCCAACAGATCGATTCAAATCCCAGCTCCATCACTTACTGGTTGTGTGACCTTGAGCATCTGGGTCTCATTTTCGTCATCTGCAAGTGGGGGATAATACACACCGGACAGACATGTGACTGCTGGACAAACAGCAATGGTTTTTGCAAGAACAAGACAGAAAAGTGGAGCCTGTAGTAAGATCAATAAAAGGTCGTTCCCCTGTCGCCAGGACTACTTACTCATACCCCAGACCTTCACTGAGCACTTACCATCCTACCATGCATGTGCCAGAAACGGAGCTGTGTGCTGGAGAAGTAAAAAAAGGACATCATTGGTTTCAAAGATGTCAGTGTCACAAGAGCCCAGATACACAGACAACTGTGATAAGTGCTCCAACAGACTGGGGTGGGGAGGCATAGAGAGCAGACGGAGAGGGGCCCAAACACTGATGGAATTGGCTGGCAAAGGCTTGACAGACATTTAAACTGAAGACATGGGATGAATGTCCAACAGAAAACAGGGAGCAGAACTAGATGACTCTTTATATCCTCTCTAACCTCAAATTCCCCAAATTCAAGCCCTTTTATTTCTCCAAGGCTCACAGTCACCAGGTACTCATGCCATAACATGGTAACTACCATGCTCATCCATGCCCCACCAATTCAACAGGAAGGTTCTGGGGAACAATAAGAACAATTGCCAAAAACGTTTGAAAACTTTAAAATATATATGTGTATCTTATCTAATAAAAGAGAAACATGCAAATTGACCGTACCTCTGCTACACTCACAAGACACACCCACAAGCCAATCAGAGCAACTATATGCAAATTAATCCAACCAAGATGTCGGCCAGCAGCCACGGAGCTGGAGCAAGCAGGAGGCTTGGTTGCCCAGGCGATGGAGGAAGCCAAGTTTCCCGCCTGTCCTGGCCGGCTGTGGCCTCTGCTAAAGGCAACAAAGTTTCAATTATAGAAGATAAATAAATCCCAGATACCTGCTTCCAGCCAGCCTCCACTGGGAGCTTGGGTGGCTGGGGCTGTGGCCAGCCTGCAAACAGACATCAGCCCCTCACCCAGGCTGGCCAGGCACCCCAGCGGGGACCCCCACCCTGAAGGGGTTGTGGCCAGCCTGCAAACAGCCATCAGCCCCTCACCCAGGCTGGCCACACCCTCATGGGGTGAGGGTCCCCGCTGGGGTCTTGGCCAGCCTGCAAACAGCCATCAGCCCCTCACCCAGGCTGGCCAGGCACCCCAGCAGAACCTCCCACCCTGAAGGGGGTGTGGCCAGCCTGAAAACGGCCCTGAGCCTCTCACCCAGGCTGGCCAGGTACCCAGGGGGGACCCCTACCCTGAAGGGGTTGTGGCCAGCCTGCAAACAGCCATCAGCCCCTCACCCAGGCTGGCCACACCCTCATGGGGTGAGGGTCCCCGCTGGGGTCTTGGCCAGCCTGCAAACAGCCATCAGCCCCTCACCCAGGCTGGCCAGGCACCCCAGCGGGGATGCCTTTTTAAGAAGAGTGTTTGCCCAGTCTGAAGACAGCCCTCATCCCCTCACCCAGGCTGGCCAGGCGCTACAGCCAAACCCCCACCCTGATCTGGGACGCCCTTCAGGGCAACCCAGCTGGCCTCCAACCATGCGCCAGGCCTCTATCCAATATAATAAAAGGATAATATCCAAATTGACCCTAACAGCAGAACAACTGGAATCACTGGTCACTATGA